>NC_074695.1:6404237-6534237 GCF_029448725.1 Salvelinus fontinalis | reverse complement strand
TCAGTATCTGGTAGTGGCCACCAGCTGCATTAAGAACTGTAGTGTATCTCCTCCTCATGGACTGCACCATATTTGCCAGTTCTTGCTGTGAGATGTTACCCCAGTCTTCCACCAAGGCACCTGCAAGTTCCCGGACATTTCTGGGGGGGAATGGCCCTAGCCCTTACCGTCCGATCCAACAGGTCCCAGACGTGCTCAATGGGATTGAGATTCGGGCTCTTCGCTGGCCATGGCAGAACACTGACATCCCTGTCTTGCAGGAAATCACGCACAGAAAGAGTAGTATGGCTGGTGGCATTGTCATGCTGGAGGGTCATGTCAGGATGAGCCTGCAGGAAGGGTACCACATGAGGGAGGAGGATGTCTTCCCTGTAACGCATAGCGTTGAGATTGCCTGCAATGACAACAAGCTCAGTCCGATGATGCTGTGACACACCGCCTCAGACCATGACGGACCCTCCACCTCCAAATTGATGCTGCTCCAGAGTACAGGCCTCGGTGTAACGCTCATTCCTTCGACAATAAACACGAATCCGACCATCACCCCTGGTGAGACAAAACCGTGACTCATCAGTGAAGAGCACTTTTTGCCAGTCCTGTCTGGTCCAGCGAGGGTGAGTTTGTACCCATAGGCGACTTTGTTGTCGGTGATGTCTGGTGAGGATCTGTCTTACAACAGGCCTACAAGCTCTCAGTCCAGCCTCTCTCAGCCTATTGCAGACAGTCTAAGCACTGATAGAGGGATTGTGTGCTCCTGGTGTAACTTGGGCAGTTGTTGTTGCCGGTCTGTACCTGTCCCACAGGTGTGATGTTCGGATGTATCGATCCTGTGCAGGTGTTGTTACACGTGGTCTGCCACTGTGAGGACGATCAGCTGTCCATCTTGTCTCCCTGTAGCGCTGTCTTAGGCGTCTCACAGTACGGATATTGCAGTCCTCATGCCTCCTTGCAGCATGCCTAAGGCACATTCACGCAGATGAGCAGGGACCCTGGGCATCTTTCTTTTGGTGTTTTTCAGAGTCAGTAGAAAGGCCTCTTTAGTGTCCTAAGTTTTCATAACTGTGACCTTAATTGCCTACCTCTGTAAGCTGTTAGTGTTTTAAACTTCTTCTGGCTGCAAGCCAGAGGCCGCCCACAATATTGACAACAGCCACTTCAAGTGCAGGGCGCAAAATTCAAAATATATTTTTTTTAAATATTTAACTTTCACACATTAACAAATCTAATACAGCAAATGATAGGTACACATCTTGTGAATCCAGCCAACATGTCCGATTTTTAAAATGTTTTACAGCGAAAACACCACGTATATTTATGTTAGCTCACCACCAAATACAAAAAAAGACAGACATTTTTCACAGCACAGGTAGCATGCACAAAGCCAACCTAACTAACCAAGAACCAACCAAACTAACCAACAAACAACTTCATCAGATGACAGTCTTATAACATGTTATTCAATAAATCTATGTTTTGTTCGAAAAATGTGCATATTTCAGGTATAAATCATAGTTTACATTGCAGCTACAATCAGAAATTGCACCGAAAGCAGACAGAATAATTACAGACACCAACGTCAAATACCTAAATACTCATCATAAAACATTTCTGAAAAATACATAGTGTACAGCAAATGAAAGACAGGCATCTTGTGATTCCAGACAATATTTCCGATTTCTTAAGTGTTTTACAGCGAAAACACAATATAGCGTTATATTAGCTTACCACAATAGCCAGAAACACAAGCCATTCCCCAGCAGTAAAAGTTAGCGATCGTAACAAACCAGCAAAAGATATATAATTTTTGACTAACCTTGATATGCTTCATCAGATGACAGTCCTATAACATCAGGTTATACATACACTTATGTTTTGTTCGAAAATGTGCATATTTAGAGCTGAAATCAGTGGTTATACATTGTGCTAACGTAGCACCTTTTTCCCACAACGTCCGGGTATTTTTCGGACACTTTTTTCTGACACACATATTCTGACCAAATAGCTATTCATAAACATAACTAAAAAATACATGTTGTATAGGAAATGATAGATACACTAGTTCTTAATGCAATCGCAGTGTTAGAATTCTAAAAATAACTTCATTACGACATAAGGCTTACGTTATGGCGAGCGAGTGCCCAAAACCTGGGCGCAAAACTAATAGTACACAGTTCGACAGATATATGAAATAGCATCATAAAATGGATCCTACTTTTGATGAGCTTCCATCAGAATGTTGTATAAGGGGTCCTTTGTCGGGAACAATCGTTGTTTGGATTTAGAACGTCCTTTTTCCCACTTGAATTAGCAAGCGCACTAGCCAAGTGGCGCGAATCTCTCCTTCCTGAACAAAGGCACACAACGCAACACGCCTAACGTCCCGAATAAATTTCAATAATCTAATAAAAATATATTGAAAAAACATACTTTACGATGATATTGTCACATGTATCAAATAAAATCAAAGCCGGAGATAGTAGTCGCCTATAACGACAGCATTTCAGAAGGCAATTCCAGCTCCATCCTCGCACTTTCCAGAAAACAGGAAATGGGTGACACGTCATTCCAAGAGGATTTATTCCATCTCAGACCAAGATAAACACCTCATTTCTTCTCTCACTGCCTGTTGACATCTAGGGGAAGGTGTATGACGTGCATGTATACTAATACGTATCATGCCCATTTATAGGCAGGACCTAGAACAGAGAATAGTTTTCAGACTTTCCACTTCCTGGTCAGGAAGTTTGTGCCAAATGAGTTCTGTTTTACTCACAGATATTATTCAAACGGTTTTAGAAACTAGAGAGTGTTTTCTATCCAATAGTAATAATAATATGCACATTGTACGAGCAAGAATTGAGTACGAGGCCGTTTGAAATGGGCACCTTTTATCAGAGCTAATCAATACTGCCCCTGCAGCCAAAACAGGTTAAGGTCTTTGGACCTTTACCATGATGCCAGGTTTCACCCTCCTGGGCCTCACCATCTTAAAAGAATTTACATGTTCATTCTCCTTGATGGAAGAACCAGTACAAAAATAATGAACGCCAACAAATACAAAAGGGTTTCACCCAGCTTCGCTGCTTCTACCCCCAATTTAAGTCTTCGCTGCTTGTACCTCTAATTAAGTATTTCGCTGCTTGTACCTCTAATTAAGTAGGTGTTGAACTGTGTTGTGAAAGGCCTTATGAAAGCAGACTGTGAACGGTTCGGTTTTGGGGACCTGAATAGCATGTGTCTGCTTGTGATTCAAACCCAATGTGAAGCCATGTGTGATGAAGACATTTTGTCAGACATATTGTTCACTGAACACCTGTGAGCTGTGAAGAAGACAACATACAGTAGTGTCTGAACTCCTCAGTACCATCCCACTGGGCACAAACTGGGTGAATCAACTTCCAAGTCATTTCAACAACAAAAGTTCAATGTGATGAAGACCTAAATCCAATGACATGTTTTAAAATTGATTTCACATTGAATTGACATTAGTTGACAACAATCAAATATCAATCGAAACTAGAAGTTGAACTGTCCAGTGGGATGATGTTCTTGTTCCTCATCTCTCTCAATCTGTTCCCTCTGAGTCACGTATCTGTTCCCCTTGAGCCATTTATCTGTTCCCCCTGAGTCACTTATCTGTTCCCCCTGAGTCACTTATCTGTTCCCCCTGAGTCACTTATCTGTTCCCCCTGAGTCACGTATCTGTTCCCCCTGAGTCACGTATCTGTTCCCCCTGAGTCATGTATCTGTTCCCCCTGAGCCACTTATCTGTTCCCCCTGAGTCACGTATCGGTTCCCCCTGAGTCACGTATCTGTTCCCCCTGCGTCACATATCTGTTCCCCCTGAGTCACGTATCTGTTCCCCCTGAGTCACGTATATGTTCCCCCTGAGTCACATATCTGTTCCCCCTGAGTCACGTATCTGTTCCCCCTGAGTCTGTTCAAGTCAACCAGCGTTTTGTCTCAGCTCCTGCTTTTCCCCAGTCTCTCTTTTTCTCACCCTCCTGGTTTTTGACCTTTACCTGTCCTGACTCTGAGCCTGCCTGCCGTCCTGTACCTTGGCCCCACTACTCTGGATTATCGACCCCCTGCCTGTCCTGACCCTGGGCCTGCCTGCCGTCCTGTACCTTGGCCCCACTACTCTGGATTATCGACCCCCTGCCTGTCCTGACCCTGGGCCTGCCTGCCGTCCTGTACCTTGGCCCCACTACTCTGGATTATCGACCCCCTGCCTGTCCTGACCCTGGGCCTGCCTGCCGTCATGTACCTTGGCCCCACTACTCTGGATTATCGACCACCTGCCTGTCCTGACCCTGGGCCTGCCTGCCGTCCTGTACCTTGGCCCCACTACTCTGGATTATCGACCCCCTGCCTGTCCTGACCCTGGGCCTGCCTGCCGTCCTGTACCTTGGCCCCACTACTCTGGATTATCGACCCCTGCCAGTCTTGACCTGTTGTTTGCAATAAATATTGTTGCTTCAACACAGTCTGGGTCTGAAACCTGATTGAAGCATGCATGAGAGCACCAGCTGTTCCGGACGACTGTGCTCCTTAGCCGATGCGAGTAAGACCTTTAAACAGGTCAACATTCACAAGGCAGCGGATTACCAGGATGTGTACATCCGAGCATGCGCTGACCAACTGGCAAGTGTCTTCACTGACATTTTCAACCTGTCCTTGGCCGAGTCTGTAATACCTACATGTTTCAAGTAGACCCACCATAGTCCGTGTGCCCAAGACCACCAAGGTAACCTACCTAAATAACTACTGACCCGTAGCACTCACGTCTGTAGCCATGAAGTGCTTTGAAAGGCTGGTCATGGATCACATCAACATCATCATCCCAGAAACCCTAGACCCACTCCAATTTGCATACCACCCCAACAGATCCACAGTTGATGAAATCTCTATTGCACTCCACGCTGTTCTTTACCCACCTGGACAAAAGGAACACCTATGTGAGAATACTGTTCATTGACTACAGCTCAGCGTTCAACACCATAGTGCCCTCAAAGCTCATCACTAAGCTAAAGACCCTGAGACTAAACCCTTCCATCAGCAGCTGGATCCTGGACTTCCTGACGGGCCGCCCCCAGGTGGTAAGTGTAAGCAACAACACATCTGCCACACTGATCCTCAACACTGGGGCCCCTCAGGGGTGCGTGCTCAGTCCCCTCCTGTACTCCCTGTTCACCCATGACTGCATGGCCAAGCACCACTCCAACACCATCATTAAGTTTGCAGATGACACAGCAGTGGTAGGCCTGATTACCGACTACGATGAGACAGACTATAGGTAGGAGGTCAGAGACCTGGCCGTGTGGTGCCAGGACAACAACCTCTCCCTCAACGTGATCAAGACAAATGAGCTGATCGTGGACATCAGGAAAAGGAGGACCGAGCACGCCCCCATTCTCATCGACAGGGCTGTAGTGGAGCAGGTCGAGAGCTTTAAGTACCTTGGTGTCCAGATCACCAACAAACTATCATGGTCCATACACACCAAGACAGTTGTGAAGAGGGCACGACAACACCTTTTTCCCATCAGGAGAATGAAAAGATTTGGTATGGGTCTTCAGATCCTCAAAAAGTTATACAGCTGCACAATCGAGAGCATCCTGACTGGTTGCATCACCGCCTGGTATGGCAACTGCTCAGCCTCCAACTGCAAGGAGGGTAGTGCGTATGGCCCAGTATATCACTGGTGCCAAGCTTCCTGCTATCCAGGACCTCTATACCAGGTGGTATCAGAGGAAGGCCCTAAAAATGTCCAAATTCTCCTGCCATTGTAGTTATAGACCAGGCCTGGGCAACTCCAGTCATCAGAGGCCTGAGTGGTGTCACAGTTTTGGCCCAGCACCCAGCTAACACACCTGACTGCAATAATCAACTAATCATGATCTTCAGTTAAAACTGCAATTAGTTTAAATCAGGTGTATTTGCTTGGGATGGGGGGAAAAGTGTGACACCAATCAGGCACCTGAGGACTGGAGTTGCCCAGGCCTGGTCTAGACTGTTCTCTCTGCATACTGCACGGTAAGCGGTACCAGAGCGCCAAGTCTAGGTCCAAAAAGCTTCTTAACAGTTCTACCCCCCAAGCCATAAGACTGCTGAACAGCTAATCAAATGGCTACCTGGACTATTTGCATTAAACGCTGCTGACACTCGCTGTTTATTATCTATGCATAGTCACTTTACCCATACCTACATGTATATATTACCTCAATTACCTCAACTAACCCATACCCCCACACATTGACTCTGTGTCGGTACTTGTTATTGTTATTTTATTGTAAAAAACTTTATTTTTAAACTGGAGTTTATTTAGTAAATATTTTCTTAACTCTTACTTTTCTTAACCGCATTGTTGGTTAAGGGCTTGTAAAAGTAAGCATTTCACTGTAAGGTCTACTACACCTGTTGTATTCAGCATTTCACTGTGAGGTCTACTGCACCTGTTGTATTCAGCATTTCACTGTAAGGTCTACTACACCTGTTGTATTCAGCATTTCACAGTACGGTCTACTACACCAGTTGTATTCAGCATTTCACTGTAAGGTCTACTACACCTGTTGTATTCAGCATTTCACAGTGAGGTCTACTACACCTGTTGTATTCAGCATTTCACTGTGAGGTCTACTACACCTGTTGTATTCAGCATTTCACTGTAAGGTCTACTACACCTGTTGTATTCAGCATTTCACAGTACGGTCTACTACACCAGTTGTATTCAGCATTTCACTGTAAGGTCTACTACACCTGTTGTATTCAGCATTTCACTGTAAGGTCTACTACACCTGTTGTATTCAGCATTTCACTGTAAGGTCTACTACACCTGTTGTATTCAGCATTTCACTGTGAGGTCTACTACACCTGTTGTATTCAGCATTTCACTGTGAGGTCTACTACACCTGTTGTATTCAGCATTTCACTGTGAGGTCTACTACACCTGTTGTATTCAGCATTTCACTGTAAGGTCTACTACACCTGTTGTATTCAGCATTTCACTGTGAGGTCTACTACACCTGTTGTATTCAGCATTTCACTGTAAGGTCTACTACACCTGTTGTATTCAGCATTTCACTGTGAGGTCTACTACACCTGTTGTATTCAGCATTTCACTGTGAGGTCTACTACACCTGTTGTATTCAGCATTTCACTGTAAGGTCTACTACACCTGTTGTATTCAGCATTTCACTGTGAGGTCTACTACACCTGTTGTATTCAGCATTTCACTGTAAGGTCTACTACACCTGTTGTATTCAGCATTTCACTGTGAGGTCTACTACACCTGTTGTATTCAGCATTTCACTGTGAGGTCTACTACACCTGTTGTATTCAGCATTTCACTGTGAGGTCTACTACACCTGTTGTATTCAGCATTTCACAGTGAGGTCTACTACACCTGTTGTATTCAGCATTTCACTGTGAGGTCTACTACACCTGTTGTATTCAGCATTTCACTGTGAGGTCTACTACACCTGTTGTATTCAGCATTTCACTGTAAGGTCTACTACACCTGTTGTATTCAGCATTTCACTGTAAGGTCTACTACACCTGTTGTATTCAGCATTTCACTGTGAGGTCTACTACACCTGTTGTATTCAGCATTTCACTGTAAGGTCTACTACACCTGTTGTATTCAGCATTTCACTGTAAGGTCTACTACACCTGTTGTATTCAGCATTTCACTGTAAGGTCTACTACACCTGTTGTATTCAGCATTTCACTGTAAGGTCTACTACACCTGTTGTATTCAGCATTTCACTGTGAGGTCTACTACACCTGTTGTATTCAGCATTTCACTGTGAGGTCTACTACACCTGTTGTATTCAGCATTTCACAGTGAGGTCTACTACACCTGTTGTATTCAGCATTTCACTGTGAGGTCTACTACACCTGTTGTATTCAGCATTTCACTGTGAGGTCTACTACACCTGTTGTATTCAGCATTTCACTGTGAGGTCTACTACACCTGTTGTATTCAGCATTTCACTGTGAGGTCTACTACACCTGTTGTATTCAGCATTTTACTGTGAGGTCTACTACACCTGTTGTATTCAGCATTTCACTGTGAGGTCTACTACACCTGTTGTATTCAGCATTTCACTGTGAGGTCTACTACACCTGTTGTATTCAGCATTTCACTGTGAGGTCTACTACACCTGTTGTATTCAGCATTTCACTGTGAGGTCTACTACACCTGTTGTATTCAGCATTTCACTGTGAGGTCTACTACACCTGTTGTATTCAGCATTTCACTGTAAGGTCTACTACACCTGTTGTATTCAGCATTTCACTGTAAAGTCTACTACACCTGTTGTATTCAGCATTTCACTGTGAGGTCTACTACACCTGTTGTATTCAGCATTTCACTGTGAGGTCTACTACACCTGTTGTATTCAGCATTTCACTGTAAGGTCTACTACACCTGTTGTATTCAGCATTTCACTGTAAGGTCTACTACACCTGTTGTATTCAGCATTTCACTGTAAGGTCTACTACACCTGTTGTATTCAGCATTTCACTGTAAGGTCTACACCTGTTGTATTCAGCATTTCACTGTGAGGTCTACTACACCTGTTGTATTCAGCATTTCACTGTAAGGTCTACTACACCTGTTGTATTCAGCATTTCACTGTGAGGTCTACTACACCTGTTGTATTCAGCATTTCACTGTGAGGTCTACTACACCTGTTGTATTCAGCATTTCACTGTGAGGTCTACTACACCTGTTGTATTCAGCATTTCACTGTAAGGTCTACTACACCTGTTGTATTCAGCATTTCACTGTAAGGTCTACTACACCTGTTGTATTCAGCATTTCACTGTAAGGTCTACTACACCTGTTGTATTCAGCATTTCACTGTAAGGTCTACTACACCTGTTGTATTCAGCATTTCACTGTAAGGTCTACTACACCTGTTGTATTCAGCATTTCACTGTAAGGTCTACTACACCTGTTGTATTCAGCATTTCACTGTGAGGTCTACTACACCTGTTGTATTCAGCATTTCACTGTAAGGTCTACTACACCTGTTGTATTCAGCATTTCACTGTGAGGTCTACTACACCTGTTGTATTTAGCATTTCACTGTGAGGTCTACTACACCTGTTGTATTCAGCATTTCACTGTGAGGTCTACTACACCTGTTGTATTCAGCATTTCACTGTGAGGTCTACTACACCTGTTGTATTCAGCATTTCACAGTAAGGTCTACTACACCTGTTGTATTCAGCATTTCACTGTGAGGTCTACTACACCTGTTGTATTCAGCATTTCACTGTGAGGTCTACTACACCTGTTGTATTCAGCATTTCACAGTAAGGTCTACTATACCTGTTGTATTCAGCATTTCACTGTAAGGTCTACTACACCTGTTGTATTCAGCATTTCACTGTAAGGTCTACTACACCTGTTGTATTCAGCATTTCACAGTAAGGTCTACTATACCTGTTGTATTCAGCATTTCACTGTAAGGTCTACTACACCTGTTGTATTCAGCATTTCACTGTAAGGTCTACTACACCTGTTGTATTCAGCATTTCACGGTAAGGTCTACTACACCTGTTGTATTCAGCATTTCACTGTGAGGTCTACTACACCTGTTGTATTCAGCATTTCACGGTAAGGTCTACTACACCTGTTGTATTCGGCGCATGTGACAAATACGATTTGATTTGAAAACACACACACACACACACACACACACACACACACACACACACACACACACACACACACACACACACACACACACACACACACACACACACACACACACACACACACACACACACACACACACACACACACACAGGCCTAATGAGACCTGCATTGCTTGCTGATGTTTTCCAAGAAGCATGACTATTCTGGGCTCAGTTTTTGACAGTGCAACCCGAGGTCATGCTCAGCATTGAGTCTGTGTCTGTACTTGTGTTTGTTTTTTTAAAGTATGCCAGAGTTGAGAACCCTGACTCACATAGGTGTGTGGTTACAAACTGGATCAGAACATCTACTGCTTTCTCAGTCAGACAGGAGACCACTTCCTGCTGTAGATGGAACAACCCAGAACTGGTTAACCTCAAAAAAGCATCTCGCTTTAATCAGTTTATTCCAGTTAGAATGAAAATGATTAGTTGTATTTTAACAGCAACACATCCAACCTAGACTTGTTTTCAACAATCATTTCTACAGTAAGATGTACAGATCATTTTTCAGCTTCATGTTACTTGCGGTTGAATTATTAGTAGCTAGCTAGCTTTCTTTGGCTAACGTTAGCTAGCTAGCTATTAGCTGTGTACAAAGGGATTGTTTGAAAGAGAAACTCATATCGACGAATAGTATTTCGGCTTATCGTCACCTGTTATAAAATGACAACAATGCCTTGCTGACTTAACTTTTCCACTGTCGAAGCACTCTTTCCTGAAGCATTCTGTAGTGTTCTGAAACAAAACCCTGGGTTTACCATCATGTTGTGGATGTTTGTTTGAATTATTTTTATTTATTTTTTAACTCCGCAAATCAGTTAAGAAAACATTGGTTACTGGCCCAATGCTCTAACCACCTGCCGCCCCGAATTGATTGACTCGTTCCAGGGTTGGTTAGGTTACTTTCTAAATGTAATCTGTTACAGTTACTAGTAACCTGTTTAAAATTGTAATCAGTAATGTAACTTTTGGATTAAACTCAGTAACGTAATCTGTTTATATTCCGTTACTTTTAGATTACTTTCCCCTTAAGAGGCATTAGAAGAAGACAAACATGTATGTTACCAACTGAACAACATCTATTACAGGATAAATCAATGTTAAGGGTTTACATAGCTGGACAAATATGGATGTTAGATTTTACTTTATGGGTTGTTTATATAGGCTTCTTCTAACCCATCGCTTTCTACTACATATAATAATATGATTGAATTATATCTTTACATTAATATATATAAAGTATTTACAAGTCCAAAAATTGATGTATTAACTACAGATCGCCTCTTTAAGTCTATCAAAAGCATACGAGTTTGAGCCATTAGGCCTATGGATAAAAAAATGTATCAGCATGAATTAGATTGGAATAAAGTGGGGCTTTTATTGCTCATAGGTTGGGATCCGCGCTATGCAGCTGTTGCAAGAGAGCATTTTTCCCCTGACTGTCCACCGGTTTCAAAAAACAATGATTAATAGGCATCTTTAACTACTTGAATTCAACCATTATTGGGTTCAAATACACATTTAGATGTGTGAGCAGCCGTCCTCAACAACCACAATTGTTGTTTGTAAGACGCAAATAGCTAAATGAGAGAGCGGCAGTGTGATTCACATCAACGTGCTAACGTTATGTAGAAATCAATAATAAGTGATATCCGTATCGCCGTAGACTACACCACTGCCCTCATCTTTACCTCCAAGCGTTTATTCAAGTTGGATAATGTTTGGATGCCGACAGCAGTCCCACCATTGGAAGACGTAGCTTGGACTGTAGCCTACAAAAGCCCATTCCTGCTCTTTTCCCACAATCCATCAAACACATTTGGTGTGTCATCATAGTGGTCTCTGACTTGTTGTCAGACTCGTTCAACTGGGACAAATTTAAAATTGCACCTTTTTTTTAATGCTGATTTGAATGTCATTAAGAAAACAGAGAAGTGTCAATGATTTTTTTTCTCGCAAATATTCTTTCTGAATTTAAAAGTAATCCCCGAAGTAATCATCTAGTTTTTCAAAAGTATCGGTAATCCGATTAGAATATTTTTGCTGGTAACGTAACATTATCGTGATCGTTTTTTGTAATCCTTTACATGTAACGGATTACACTCCCCAACCCTGCTCATTACTAAGCCCTTCCCCGCACAAAACACATTGTGGGTGATCATCGTTATTTCTCTCAGTTTGTATGAAACCAGAAAAGAGAGATCTCATTTCTGTTTTTTGTGTTTCGTGACGATTGAGCTCAGTCAGAACTTGAGCCTATTTGATGACAGTGGTGAGTGTTGGTTTGTGGAAATGACAAGTCACATCTGCTGCTGAACGACGACAGCGCCGCAGCGTGTGGGTCGCAAAGTGACCTTCAAGAAAACGGCAGAAAAAAAGATCTGGTAAACAGCGAAGGACACGAGCATCTCCCATCGCACAGCTGCCACACTGAGCAGAGGCACCGCTGATAAGCAGAGAGTGCACTGAACAAAGAGAGCAGTTGTAATTGGCCACATCAATTCCAGTCATTAATTAAATAATTATACATGTACTCTGACAGGTCATTACTGCTCTATGTATATATATACACTACCGTTCAAAAGTTTGGGGTCACTTAGAAATGTCCTTGTATTTGAAAGAAAAGCATATTTTTTAAATTGAAATACAGTGTAGACATTGTTAATGTTGTAAATTACTATTGTAGCTGGGAACTATTGTAGCTGGACATTTTTTATGGAATATCTACATAGGTGTACAGGCCCGATTATCAGCAACCATCACTCCTGTGTTCCAATGGCACATTGTGTTAGGTAATCCAAGTTTATCTTTTTAAAAACCTAATTGATCATTAGAAAAGTAATTGTGCAATTATGTTAGCACAGCTGAAAATTGTTGTACTGATTAAAGAAGCAATAAAACTGGCCTTCTTTAGACTAGTTGAGTATCTGGAGCATCAGCATTTGTGGGTTCGATTACAGGCTCAAAAGGGCCAGAAACAAAGACCTTTCTTCTGAAACTCGTCAGTCTATTCTGGTTCTGAGAAATGAAGGCTATTCCATGCGAGATATTGCCAAGAAATGAAAGATCTCGTACAACGCTGTGTACTACTCCCTTCACAGAGCAGTGCAAACTGGCTCTAACCAGAATAGAAAGAGGAGTGGGAGGCCCAGGTGCACAACTGAGCAAGAGGACAAGTACATTAGAGTGTCTAGTTTGAGAAACAGATGCCTCACAAGTCCTCAACTGGCAGCTTCATTAAATAGTACCCGCAAAACTCAAGTCTCAACATCAAGAGTGAAGATGTGACTCCGGCATGCTGGCCTTCTAGGCAGAGTTGCAAAGAAAAAGCCATATCTCAGACTGGCCAATAAAAACAAAAGATTAAGATGGGCAAAAGAACACAGACACTGGACAGAGGGACACTGTGATTAACTCTTACTGTATATGACTGTCCACAAAGAGTGCCAACGCATCATTTCACATCAGGGCTCTGTTCTTGTATGACACGATATAAGGCCGGGGTAATGTGTGAAAGAAATCCACACAGAGAATGATATGTCAAAAACGCTGATCGATTTCAATACTATAACAAATATGATATAAAACACATGATTATTATGCCAGTCAGGTCCTGCTGTTAAGGTATCTAAAGGTTGGTCAGGGTTGAGGTGTTGATATAGCCTGAGACCATACTGCATCAACTAGCTCTTCACCCCTCTCTATCTCACCCTCTCTCTCTTGGTCGGGGTTGAGGTGGTGATATAGCCTGAGACCATACTGCATCAACTAGCTCTTCCCCCCTCTCTATCTCACCCTCTCTCTCTCTCCCCCTTTCTGTCTCCCTCCCTCTCTCTCTCTCTCTCTCTCTCCCTCTCTCTCTTTCTCTCTCTCTCCCTTTCAATCTCTCCCTCTCAATCTCTCTCTCTTTCTATCTCTCTCCCTTTCTGTCTCTCTCTCTCTCTCTCTCCCTCTCTCTCTCTCTCTCTCTCTCTCTCCCTTTCAATCTCTCTCCCTCTCAATTTCTCTCTCTTTCTATCTCTCTCCTTTTCTGTCTCTCTCTGCCTCTCTCTCTCTGTCTTTCTTGATATCTCAGCTCCTCAACTCGCTCTGCTGCTGGACCCTCTGAAGTCATTCATATTTAAACACCACATTTCCCTCCCCCGATAGCCTGGCCTGCCTGCCGGCACCCACGTGTGCGCCCACACACACACACACACACACACACACACACACACACACACACACACACACACACACACACACACACACACACACACACACACACACACACACACACACACACACACACACATTAATGTTTTATCTTCCTTTCTGCCTCTATACACAACAAGTTATACAACACCACTCATCTCCACCCCTCACTTCCTTCTTTCTGTCTTCCAGGAAAAATGTGTTGAGAATCACGTCTTTGTGGGTTTGCTGATATTTGCTGTACTAATGCTGTGAGAGAGGGAACAGCACAAGGGCTGTTCAATTGATGGCACCAGGGATAAGGGAGGCTATAGATAACGTGCTATAAGGACACGAGGAGACAAGAGAACACCGTGGACTCAGAGGGTGATTAGTAGACCGGAGAGAAGGCTGTGAGCAGACTTCATTAGGTTTATTACGATCCTACTGTACCTGCAGCAGCTACTCTTCCTGGGTGGGTCCACATAAAACTTACAAAAACATGACAAAAGTACAGAACAGTAATAGACAAGAGCAACATAAGATATTACATTAAATAAATACAAATATTTTTTAAATAAAATACGAGTTATATATATATATATATTTACACACGATTCATATGTACATATTCATGTATACATTATAGTTAAATTAGAAAATTAGAAAGAGGAGAGGCGCTGTGATACAATATGTATATTTTAATCTGTTTTTTTAAAGCTAAAAGTTGTTTTTGCCTGAGTAACCTCTGGTGGGAGAGCATCCCACGATGACACGGCTCTATACATGAATGAGCGACGCATTAAATCTGTTTTTGGTTTGGGTGCCGTGAAGAAACCGATAGTGGTGTGTCTGGTGGGGTATGTATGTCTGTTTCAAGTGTATGCTAATATATTATACAAGTGGTTAGGCGATTTTCAACACACACGTCTCTTAAAAAAAAAGACTTGTAGAGAAGTATTCCGCTTCTCCTCAACCGTGAAAGAATATCATGCATGTCGTTGATGTTAGTTCTGCTTAAGGGCAAGGCGTGCTGATCTGTTTTGAGCCAGATGCAGGTTTCCTGGGTCTTTCGTCGCTGCACTTGACCACATTATCGGACAGTAATCGAAGACGGGAGCCCGAACAACAAGTACAGTTGATCTTTGTGCAAAAAACACAGATATTTTCTTTTATAACAGACATACCTTTCCCCCTCTTCACAACAACTTTCTCAATATGACTTGATAACTGACCATCCGATGTTACTCCTAGGAGCTCAGCTTCTTCAATGGACACACACTTTATACAAAGCCTAAATATAAATGTTTTAAACCTTTATTCTATCAGGAAGTCATACTGAGACCAAGGTCTGTTGCAGATGAGCCCTGAATTACGTAAATGACAGAAAAAGCAAATACAAAATGCAAGCAGAAAGAATACATGGTCGTAGCAAAACAATCCCATTCATCAGTAATACGATCCTCATTCAGCTTTCTGAATTGACCTAGACACCAGAACATCACAATCATCAGTAATACGATCCTCATTCAGCTTTCTGAATTGACCTGGAGACACCTAGAGAAACCAGAACATCACATTCATCAGTAATACGATCCTCAACCAGCTTTCTGAATTGACCTGGACACCAGAACATCACAATCATCAGTAATACGATCCTCATTCAGCTTTCTGAATTGACCTAGACACCAGAACATCACAATCATCAGTAATACGATCCTCATTCAGCTTTCTGAATTGAGCTGGAGACACCAGAACATCACAATCATCAGTAATACGATCCTCAATCAGCTTTCTGAATTGACCTAGACACCAGAACATCACAATCATCAGTAACACGATCCTCAACCAGCTTTCTGAATTGACCTGGAGACACCAGAACATCACAATCATCAGTAATACGATCCTCAACCAGCTTTCTGGATTGACCTGGAGACACCAGAACATCACAATCATCAGTAATACGATCCTCATTCAGCTTTCTGAATTGACCTAGAGACACAAGAACATCACAATCATCAGTAATACGATCCTCAACCAGCTTTCTGAATTGACCTAGACACCAGAACATCACAATCATCAGTAATACGATCCTCAATCAGCTTTCTGAACATTCATCAGTTGTAACGATCGTTGTTGGAAGGATGGTCGGACCAAGATGCAGCGTGGGGTAGGTTAATCATTTTTTTTATGATAACCGGCACAAAACAAGAAAGAGTAACAAACGAAACGTACAGCTTTATAGGGCTAAAAAGCATTGATACAAAATCAAGATCCCACACACAACTGGTGGAAAAGGCTGCCTAAATATGATCCCCAATCAGAGACAACGATAGACAGCTGCCTCTGATTGGGAGCCATATCAGGCCAACATAGAAATACAAAACCTAGAGTACCCACCCTAGTCACACCCTGACCTACCCAAAATAGATAATAAAAAGGCTCTCTAAGATCAGGGCGTGACATCAGTAATACGATCCTCAACCAGCTTTCTGAATTGACCTAGAGGTACCAGAACATCACATTCATCAGTAATGCGGTCCTCAATCAGCCTTCCGAATTGATCTAGAGAAACCAGAACTTCAAATTTAAGAATATTTGGAAGATTGTTCCTGAAATAAGATGCAAGAAAACTAAAAGCTGATTTACTTAACTCAGTAGAGAACAAAGACATTTGCAGAGTTAACCATCCCTGAGACCAGCAGTATGCTTAGGGTCATCGTCCTGCTGGAAGGTGAACCTCCGTCCCAGTCTCCCCGTCCCAGTCTCTGGAAGACTGGAACAGGTTTCCCTCGAGAATTTCCCTGTATTTAGCGTCAATTCTGACAAGTTTCCCAGTCCCTGCCAATGAAAAATTGTGTTCTCGGAGGGATGAGAGGTGTTGGGTTTGCGCCAAACATAACGTTTTCCTTGATGGCCAAAAAGCTACATTTTAGTCTCATCTGACCAGAGTACCTTCTTCCATATGTTTGGGGAGTCTCCCACAAATGCCTTTTTG
The DNA here is from genome assembly GCF_029448725.1 of Salvelinus fontinalis. NCBI lineage: Eukaryota > Metazoa > Chordata > Actinopteri > Salmoniformes > Salmonidae > Salvelinus > Salvelinus fontinalis. The sequence continues at coordinate 6,517,355 of NC_074695.1, read as the reverse complement.
CGAACACCAAATGTTATTTTTTCTTTAAGTAACGGCTTTTTTATGGTCGCTCTTCCGTAAAGCCCATCGCTATGGAGTGTATGGCTTAAAGTGGTTCTATGGACAGATACTCCAATCTTCGCTGTAGAGCTTTGCAGCTCTTTCAGGGTGATCTTTGGTCTCTTTGTTGCCTCTCTGATTAATGCCCTCCTTGCCTGGTCTGTGAGTTTTGTTGGGCAGCCCTCTCTTGGCAGGTTTGTTGTGGTGCCATATTCTTTCAAATTTTTAATAATGGATTTAATGGTGCTCCGTGGGATGTTCAAAGTTTCTGATATTTTTTTATAACCCAACCCTGATCTGTACATCTCCTGACCTGTTTGGAGAGCTCCTTGGTCTTCATGGTGCCACTTGCTTGGTGATGCCCCTTGCTCAGTGGTGTTGCAGACTCTGGGGCCTTTCAGATCTGTTGTACTGTATATATACTTAGATCATGTGACACTTAGATTGCACACAGGTGGACTTTATTTAACTAATTGTGTGACTTCTGAAGGTAATTGGTTGCACCAGATCTTATTTAGGGGCTTCATAGCAAAGGGGTTGAATATATATGCACACACCACTTTTCCATAAACATTTTCTTTAACATTTTTTGAAACAAGTTATTTTTTTCCTTTCACTTCACCAATTTTTACTATTTTGTGTTTGTCCATTACATGAAATCCAAATAAAAATCTATTTAAATTACAGGTTGTAATGCAACCAAATAGGAAAAAACCAAGGGGGGTGAATACTTTTGCAAGGCAATGTACATGGGCCGCCTTCCAAACCTTGCGGATAATACCAGATATAATCGTCAGGTTAAACATATGGATTAATGATTCAACCAATCAGGGGGGCAGAGAGCTGCAGCAAATAAATCTGTGTTCTGGTTTATGGACACATCTACAACCAGGAGCTTGGGAACAGAACTATTTAAAGATTGGAAATCCATGAAATTGATTTAACATACATGGCCACTTCTCCCCCTTTCTGTAATCTGTTACATCTAAATATATTATCATGATTTATTTCATCAGAGATAGAACCATTTAACCATGTTTCGAGAGAACCAGAATGTCGGGACATGAGTCCTGTACCCAAATGTCAATTGTGTCTTTAAAAAAAAAATCATACTTTGCACATTTAGGTGCATTAGCTTAATTAAGCCCCCAGTGAGATTTAAAGTCAGAGGTGTTATTCAAATCATTCCCATCAGAGCTAACAGGCAGAGGGTCATCTGCAGCTATTTGTTGAGGGAGCTGAGACTTTACCAAGGTCCCCGGCCAACCATGTGAGAGCAGAGCAAACTGAACATTTGACAGACCTCCCTCAAGTTGCTGGATGCTGGGGCGAGAACTGGAAGAGCAGTGTTGGCAGAGCTCAGTCCACCCGGATGAAGCTCCCAACAAAGGAGTGGAGCTTCTACAGGGGACCAGAGTGGCTGCCAATGCTCCGTTCTGGGTGTGTACAGGAGGCCTTGGTGTGGCTCCTGTTGCAGGGTTGGGACTGCCATGGGGGGCCGGAGTGTCCCAGGCCTGTCCTTGGGATGAGAGTAAGGAGGGTAACCAGAACTAGCCTGGAAGGGAGGTTGTGGGGGGAATTGAGGAAGATGGTGTGAAGGGCAGTGTGACTGGAGAAGCTACAAACTCTCAGCATATGATGGCTGAGGATGTGAATGATACATGGTGTGGACTGACTGCATCATCTGATGCACTACCCTCAACAGTGTTTTTTGCCAGCCCCTGGGGTAGTGGTCGGTGCTGTGTAGAGCTGGGCTGAGTTCTGCCAGACCCTGGGGTAGTGGTCGGTGCTGTGTAGAGCTGGGCTGAGTTCTGCCAGACCCTGGGGTAGTGGTCGGTGCTGTGTAGAGCTGGGCTGAGTTCTGCCAGACCCTGGGGTAGTGGTCGGTGCTGTGTAGAGCTGGGCTGAGTTCTGCCAGACCCTAGGGTAGTGGTCGGTGCTGTGTAGAGCTGGGCTGAGTTCTGCCAGAACCTAGGGTAGTGGTCGGGGCTGTGTAGAGCTGGGCTGAGTTCTGCCAGACCCTAGGGTAGTGGTCGGGGCTGTGTAGAGCTGGCTGAGTTCTGCCAGACCCTGGGGTAGTGGTCGGGGCTGTGTAGAGCTGGGCTGAGTTCTGCCAGACCCTGGGGTAGTGGTCGGGGCTGTGTAGAGCTGGGCTGAGTTCTGCCAGACCCTAGGGTAGTGGTCGGGGCTGTGTAGAGCTGGGCTGAGTTCTGCCAGACCCTGGGGTAGTAGTCGGTGCTGTGTAGAGCTGGGCTGAGTTCTGCCAGACCCTAGGGTAGTGGTCGGTGCTGTGTAGAGCTGGGCTGAGTTCTGCCAGACCCTGGGGTAGTGGTCGGGGCTGTGTAGAGCTGGGCTGAGTTCTGCCAGACCCTGGGGTAGTGGTCGGTGCTGTGTAGAGCTGGGCTGAGTTCTGCCAGACCCTAGGGTAGTGGTCGGGGCTTTGTAGAGCTGGGCTGAGTTCTGCCAGACCCTAGGGAAGTGGTCGGGGCTGTGTAGAGCTGGGCTGAGTTTAGTTGGGCCTGTCTGGTAGAGCTCTGCTGTGATGGGCCGGGTCTGGTAGAGCTCTGCTGTGATGGGCCAGGTCTGGTTGTGCTCTGCTGTGATGGGTCGGGTCTAGTAGTGCTCTGCTGGGATGGGTCGGGTCTAGTAAAGCTCTGCTGTGATGGGCCAGGTCTGGTTGTGCTTTGCTCTGCTGTGATGGGTCGGGTCTAGTAGTGCTCTGCTGTCATAGGCCGGGTCTGTTAGCTGTGCTTTGATGGGCCGGGTCTGGTAGAGCTGTGCGGAGGCAGGCCGGGTCTGATAGAGCTGTGCTGAGGCTAGTCTCGTCTGGTAGAGCTGTGCTGAGGCTGGCCTGGTCTGGTTGAGCTGGGCTAAGGTGGGCCGGATCTGGTAGAGCTGTCCTGAGGCTGGCCGGATCTGGTAGAGCTGTCCTGAGGCTGGCCGGGTCTGGTAGAGCTGTCCTGAGGCTGGTCGGGTCTGGTAGAGCTGTGCTGAGGCTGGCCGGGTCTGGTTGAGCTGTCCTGAGGCTGGCCTGGTCTGGTAGCATGGGAAGGAGGTTTTAGGGGGAATTGAAGAGGGGGGTCTGGAGAGCAGACTGACCGGCGATGCTCCAAACTCTGCGTGGGGCCTCTTTTACTCTGTACGGCTTGGGCATAGCTCGTTGTATCTGAATGCAGTTCCTGGGAGAGAAGTGGTGGAGGGTGGTGTGGTGGGGCAGTGTTGCTGGCTGTTCTCCAGTCTTTGTGAAAGGCCACTGGATCCAGGTCTAAAAGAGTGTCTGATTTGTCTCAGGGTGTTCGTCTGATTTGTCTCAGGGTGTTCGTCTGATTTGTCTCAGGGAGTTCGTCTGATTTGTCTCAGGGTGTTCGTCTGATTTGTCTCAGGGTGTTCGTTTGATTTGTCTCAGGGAGTTCGTTTGATTTTTCTCAGGGTGTTCGTTTGATTTGTCTCAGGGTGTTCGTTTGATTTGTCTCAGGGAGTTCGTTTGATTTGTCTCAGGGTGTTCGTTTGATTTGTCTCAGGGAGTTCGTTTGATTTGTCTCAGGGAGTTCGTTTGATTTGTCTCAGGGTGTTCGTTTGATTTGTCTCAGGGTGTTCGTTTGATTTGTCTCAGGGAGTTCGTTTGATTTTTCTCAGGGAGTTCGTTTGATTTTTTTCAGGGTGTTCGTTTGATTTGTCTCAGGGTGTTCGTTTGATTTGTCTCAGGGAGTTCGTTTGATTTGTCTCAGGGTGTTCGTTTGATTTGTCTCAGGGAGTTCGTCTGATTTGTCTCAGGGTGTTCGTTTGATTTGTCTCAGGGAGTTCGTCTGATTTGTCTCAGGGAGCTGGTCTGATTTGTCTCAGGGAGTTTGTTTGATTTGTCTCAGGGAGTTTGTTTGATTTGTCTCAGGGAGTTCGTTTGATTTGTCTCAGGGAGTTGGTGGCTGTTCTGTTGCTCCTGTGAGGTGAGGTAGACTGGCCACTCAGAGCAGGATCATTTAACGTCCTGGCGAAGGTGGGGACTGTCTCTTTGTACAGGTGAACATTGTCGTAAAGACAGTCTAGGCTGAAGGTGGGATGGTAGGCTACGTAACATTGCAAAAATCAGAAATTTTCTGTCCAAAAATGATGCAGAAAAATTAATCCATGCATTTGTTACTTCTAGGTTAGCCTCTACAGAGTACCTAACCCGGATCCGGGAGCACCCCCCACCTCCCCCACACTGATTAGCATCGCTAGCATAGCGTCACAATTAAATAGTAGCATCTAAATATCATTAAATCACAAGTCCAAGACACCCAATGAAAGACACAGATCTTGTGAATAAAACCACCATTTCAGATTTTTTAAATGTTTTACAGGGAAGACAAAATATGTAAATCTATTAGCTAAACACGTTAGCAAAAGACACCATTTTCTTACTCCAACAGTTTCTTACTCCATCAGGTGCTATCACCAATTCGGCTAAACTAAGATATTGATAGCCACAAACCAACAAACAAATTCATAAGATGACAGTCTGATAACATATTTATGGTATAGCATAGTTTTTTTTTTTTAAATGTGCATTTTTCAGGTATAAATCACAGTTCTACATTGCAGCTGCAATCTGATATAGTGCTGATGCAGCTAGAACAATTACAGAGACCAACGTTATATAACTAATTACTTGTCTTAAAACATTTCAGAAAAAATACACAGCGTACAGACATTGAAAGCCCAACATCTGGTGAATCCAAACAATATTTCAGATTTTTTAAATGTTTTATAGCGAAAACAAAATGTAGCGCTAAATTAGCATAACCAGGCCAGCCAGAACCAGCTGGACGCGCCCGACCAGTTCACATGCACGACAGATATATGAAATAACATCGTAAATTGGGTCTTACTATTGCTGGTCTTTCATCAGAATGTTGATCAAGGTGTCCTTAGTCCTGATGAGTCGTTCAATCCATTCACAATGGCAACTTCCCCTCTTCATTTAGCCTGGGTACTGGTCGACTGGCACGGTCCCTGTCCAAAGTTAAAAAACTCAAAGAACGGAACACGGCAAAACTCCCGAAAAAATTCTAATAATCTGATTAAACTATATTGAAAAAACATACATTACGGTGATATGGTCACATGTATCAAACAAACTTCGAGACGGAGATAGTTTTCATCCGTAACGTCAGCATAACAAAAGACAATGGCTTCTCTAAAACGCGCATCTCAGAAAACCGGAAGTTGTCGGTCACGCTAAAGAAATAGGTCTTATTTCACGTCAGTACAAGATAAACAAAAAATTTCTCCTCTGACGTTTTCCTGACACCTAGAGGAAGAAGAAGGAAGTGTGTTTCGGGTCATAGGTGGCGTGACCATATATAGGCAGAGCGTTGAAGCGAGCATACACATCTTGCAATCTTCTTCTGGCTCAGGGAAAGTGCTGTGAAATGACCTGTGTTTCACTCAGAGACAAAATTGGAACGGTTTTAGAAACCATAGCTTGTTTTCTATCCAATGGTATATGGTTATATGCATATAGTAACAGCAATAATTGAATAAGAGGCAGTTTAATCTGTAGAGGCAATTATGCTAATGCGAAACAGCACCCCCTGTATTCTCAAGAAGTTTTAAACTACTGCAATGCTCTACTTTCCGGCTACCCGGATAAAGCACTAAATAAACTTCAGTTAGTGCTAAATACGGCTGCTAGAATCCTGACTAGAACCAAGAAATTTGATCATATTACTCCAGTGCTAGCTTCCCTACACTGGCTTCCCGTTAAGGCAAGGGCTGATTTCAAGGTTTTACTGTTAACCTATAAAGCGTTACATGGGCTTGCTCCTACCTATCTTTCCGAGTTGGTCCTGCCGTACATACCTACACGTACGCTACGGTCACAAGACGCAGGCCTCCTAATTGTCCCTAAAATTTCTAAGCAAACAGCTGGAGGCAGGGCTTTCTCCTATAGATCTCCATTTTTATGGAACAGTCTGCCTACCCATGTGAGAGACGCAGACTCGGTCTCAACCTTTAAGTCTTTACTGAAGACTTATCTCTTCAGTAGGTCATATGATTGAGTGTAGTCTGGCCCAGGAGTGTGAAGGTGAACGGAAAGGCTCTGGAGCAACGAACCGCCCTTGCTGTCTCTGCCTGGCCGGTTCCCCTCTCTCCACTGGGATTCTCTGCCTCTAACCCTGTTACTGGGGCTGAGTCACTGGCTTGCTGGTGCTCTTTCATGCCGTCCCTAGGAGGGGTGCGTCACTTGAGTGGGTTGAGTTACTGACGTGAACTTCCTGTCTGGGTTGGCGCCCCCCCTTGGTTGTGCTGTGGTGGAGACCTTTGTGGGCTATACTCGGCCTTGTCTCAGGATTGTAAGTTGGTGGTTGAGGATATCCCTCTAGTGGTGTGGGGGCTGTGCTTTGGCAGAGTGGGTGGGGTTATATCCTTCCTGTTTGGCCCTGTCCGGGGGTTTCTTCGGATGGGGCCACAGTGTCTCCTGACCGCTCCTGTCTCAGCCTCCAGTATTTATGCTGCAGTAGTTTATGTGTCGGGGGGCTAGGGTCAGTTGGTTATACCTGGAGTACTTCTCCTGTCTTATCCAGTGTCCTGTGTGAATTTAAGTATGCTCTCTCTAATTCTCTCGTTCTCTCTTTCTCTCTGAGAACCTGAGCCCTAGGATCATACGTCAGGACTACCGGGCATGCTGACACCTTGCTGTCCCCAGTCCGCCCGGCCTTGCTGCTATTCCAGTTTCAACTCTTCTGCCTGCGGTTATGGAACCCCTACCTGTCCCAGACCTGCTGTTTTCAACTCTTAATGATCGGCTATGAAAAGCCAACTGAGATTTATTCCTGATTATTATTTGACCATGCTTGTCATTTATGAACATTTTGAAAATCTTGGCTCTCTCTAATTTTCTCCTTCTTTCTTTCTTTCTCTCGGAGGACCTGAGCCCTAGGACCATACGTCGGGACTACCGGCCGTGGTGACTCCTTGCTGCCCTCAGTCCGCCTGGCCTTGCTGCTATTCCAGTTTCAACTCTTCTGCCTGCGGTTATGGAACCCCTACCTGTCCCAGACCTGCTGTTTTCAACTCTTAATGATCGGCTATGAAAAGCCAACTGAGATTTATTCCTGATTATTATTTGACCATGCTTGTCATTTATGAACATTTTGAAAATCTTGGCTCTCTCTAATTTTCTCCTTCTCTCTTTCTTTCTCTCGGAGGACCTGGGCCCTAGGACCATGCGTCGGGACTGCCGCCCGTGGTGACTCCTTGCTGTCCCCAGTCCGCCTGGCCTTGCTGCTATTCCAGTTTCAGCTGTTCTGCCTGCGGTTATGGAACCGCCACCTGTCCCAGACCTGTTGTTTTTCAACTCTTAATGATCAGCTATGAAAAGCCAACTGAAAATTATTCATTATTATTTGACCATGCTTGTCACTTATGAACATTTTTGAACATCTTGGCATAGTTCTGTTATAATCTCCACCCGGCACAGCCAGAAGAGGACTGGCCACCCCTCATAGCCTGGTTCCTCTCTAGGTTTCTTCCTAGGTTTTGGCCTTTCTAGGGAGTTTTTCCTAGCCACCGTGCTTCTACACCTGCATTCTAGCTGTTTGGGGTTTTAGGCTGGGTTTCTGTACAGCACTTCGAGATATTATCTGATGTACGAAGGGCTATATAAAATAAAATTGATTGATTGATTGATAGGCCAAGTGTATGTTGGGCCATAGCATACAGTCCTGAGAGAGGCTGGCATTTACCCACTGGACGGTGGCATGGTGGAAGTCTCTTCTCTGGAGTAAGGGTAGATATTACAATCTTCATAAAGGGGGAAGATGTTGGAGGTCCTCTCTATCACTCCCCTTAGTGATGTGTCCACCCACTCCTGTTGGGCACACAGGTGATTGGTCCCCGTGTGAATGATGATATGGCTGGGGGATCCAAACCGGGCCACAGTCAGGAGTTCCATAGCTCTCTCTGTTGTGGGCAAAAACCATAACTTTGCCATCCTTTTTGTATTTGGGAAAAGTTTAGTCTCTATTATAATCTTTCCTTTGGAGTTCACCATTAAATACAATGTCTGGTTTCTGGTCAGGTCTATGGAGGATAGCATAAGTCACAGGTGTCAAACTCATTCCACGGGGGGCCGAGTGTCTGCAGGTTTTCGCTCTTCCTTTGTACTTGATTGATGAATTAACATCACTAATTAGTTAGGAACTCCCCACACCTGGTTGTCTAGGGCTTTATTGAAAGGAAAAACCAAAAACCTGCAGACACTAGGCCCTCCGTGGAATGAGTTTGACACCCCTGGATAAGTGATGGGGAGTAATTACAGTCTGTGATGGGGATGGAGCGGGTCAGGTGGGTTGGTGTATCGGTTATTTGGGTTGTGCTGGTTGGTGGGTTCTGATTCAGCTTCACACTACAGCTCCCAGATCTCCTCCCTATGATGACACACCAGGCTGATCTCCTCCTCTATGATGACACACCAGGCTGATCAACTCCCTTACACTGACACACCAGGCTGATCTCCTCCCTTACACTGACACACCAGGCTGAACTCCTCTCTATGCTGACACACCAGGCTGATCTCCTCCTCTATGCTGACACATCAGGCTGATCAACTCCCTTACACTGACACACCAGGCTGATCTCCTCCTCTATGCTGACACACCAGGCTGATCTTCTCCCTATAATGACACACCAGGCTGATCTCCTCCTCTATGCTGACACACCAGGCTGATCTCCTCCCTATGCTGACACACCAGGCTGATCTCCTCCTCTATGCTGACACACCAGGCTGATCTCCTCCCTATAATGACACACCAGTCTGGTCTCCTCCCTATGATGACACACCAGGCTGATCTTCTCCCTATAATGACACACCAGGCTGATCTCCTCCTCTATGCTGACACACCAGGCTGGTCACCTCCCTATGATGACACACCAGGCTGATCTCCTCCCTATGCTGACACACCAGGCTGATCTCCTCCTCTATGCTGACACACCAGGCTGATCTCCTCCCTATAATGACACACCAGGCTGATCTCCTCCCTATGCTGACACACCAGGCTGATCTCCTCCCTATAATGACACACCAGGCTGATCTCCTCCCTATGCTGACACACCAGGCTGATCTCCTCCTCTATGCTGACACACCAGGCTGATCTCCTCCCTATAATGACACACCAGGCTGATCTCCTCCCTATGCTGACACACCAGGCTGATCTCCTCCCTATAATGACACACCAGGCTGATCTCCTCCCTATAATGACACACCAGGCTGATCTCCTCCCTATGCTGACACACCAGGCTGATCTCCTCCCTATAATGACACACCAGGCTGATCTCCTCCCTATGCTGACACACCAGGCTGATCTCCTCCTCTATGCTGACACACCAGGCTGATCTCCTCCCTATAATGACACACCAGGCTGATCTCCTCCCTATGCTGACACACCAGGCTGATCTCCTCCCTATAATGACACACCAGGCTGATCTCCTCCTCTATAATGACACACCAGGCTGATCTCCTCCTCTATAATGACACACCAGGCTGATCTCCTCCTCTATAATGACTCACCAGGCTGATCTCCTTCTTTATAAGATGCTATGGTACTGCAGGTGTCACGTTTGAGAGAGGCATGTTCAGGGCTGTGTGTGCTGCAGGCGAGAGAGGTAGCGGGCCACCGGGGGGGGGGGGGACTACATACTGGGGCACAGAGGGAGTCGAGGCTGGTGTAGGTTGGTGACAGTGGAGAGGTTTAAACTTCAGCAACAAGAGGTATTATTTGCTAGAAGTAATGTACAAATTGATCCAGACTGGCCTCTGAACCTTGAACCATCACAGTGCTGTTATTGTATATATGAATGTTACATTTCAGGGAGTGGACTCAGTGTGCAGTCACCTCATTGTTCTGTTTTCTGACATTTTAATTGGACCAGCATTAGGTCCATCATGTTGGTATTGTAGAGAGCTGTGGTCCCAGCATTAGGACCATCATGTTGGTATTGTAGAGAGCTGTGGTCCCAGCATTAGGACCATCATGTTGGTATTGTAGAGAGCTGTGGTCCCAGCATTAGACTCATCATGTTGGTATTGTAGAGAGCTGTGGTCCCAGCATTAGGACCATCATGTTGGTATTGTAGAGAGATGTGGTCCCAGCATTAGGACCATCATGTTGGTATTGTAGAGAGCTGTGGTCCCAGCATTAGGACCATCATACTGGTATTGTAGAGAGTTGTGGTCCCAGGATTAGGACCATCATGTTGGTATTGTAGAGAGCTGTGGTCCCAGCATTAGGACCATCAGGTTGGTATTGTAGAGAGCTGTGGTCCCAGCATTAGGACCATCATGTTGGTATTGTAGAGAGATGTGGTCCCAGCATTAGGTCCATCATGTTGGTATTGTAGAGAGCTGTGGTCCCAGCATTAGGACCATCATACTGGTATTGTAGAGAGATGTGGTCCCAGCATTAGGTCCATCATGTTGGTATTGTAGAGAGCTGTGGTCCCAGCATTAGGACCATCATGTTGGTATTGTAGAGAGCTGTGGTCCCAGCATTAGGTCCATCATGTTGGTATTGTAGAGAGCTGTGGTCCCAGCATTAGGACCATCATGTTGGTATTGTAGAGAGCTGTGGTCCCAGCATTAGGACCATCATGTTGGTATTGTAGAGAGCTGTGGTCCCAGCATTAGGACCATCATACTGGTATTGTAGAGAGCTGTGGTCCCAGCATTAGGACCATCATGTTAGTATTGTAGAGAGATGTGGTCCCAGCATTAGGACCATCATGTTAGTATTGTAGAGAGCTGTGTGCCCCCAGAGTCTCTGGGAATTATCTTAGCAACTAACTTTGTTATTTATTTTTTCAACACTTACAGTTGACCAGCGCAGCTTTAGCAAGGCAGACACTTGAATAACTAACTTGTTGTAAAGGTGGATTTCTTGATTCTTTAAAAAAAAAAACTTTTTAACTATTATTTTTTTAACCTTTCAGTAACTGTCACGGCTCCTCCTCTGCAGTGCAGGGGGCGGTTCCTCCTGCAGGCAGAGGAGGGTCGTTAAGTGATTGGAGCCACCTGGGCTCAGGGTATAAAACTGCTTACTAATCACCTCTCTCTTGTCTTGCTCTCTCTCTCTCTCTGCTCCTCCAGGTATGCTCATGATTTGTTTGTTCCTTTTTAGTTTTGCATAGTTTTCACTCGGTCATGTTCACACACACATATTCATGCACCCATGCACTTTACATACACCTTACATTATGATACATCCACACCTCATATCTGTTTCTTAGTTTAAGTTAATAGTTTGTTTAATAATAAAGAACACTGAATTGGCCTATACTTGTTGTTCGTGTCCCCTCATTGTTGTCACAGGCTATGAGCCGGCTTGTGACAGTAACTGAACTATTTATTGATCTTCAAAGCAAATCTCTCATAAAGCAATAGGTTTAACCAAGAATCGAAATATTACAGTGTAACTTTAGAGTATTTTATTTGTTTTATAGCCTATACTACTAACATGATGGTCCTCTCTCACTCAGCAATGGGTTAACGAAGGAGGGAATGTCTACAACAGGAACTCCAAGGACTGAAGCGTAGACACGTCTACTGTAAACCTCTAAACCTCCAGTAAAATCTGTGCGATGACTCGTTCAGCCAGTAAACGCTCCTGGTCTGAACAATACTCCCGGTGGATCAACAGTAGTGTTGATTGACAGCACAGGCAGTATTTCCAAGTAATTTAGAGACACATTGAAACTGGTAACAGGAACATTGGGTTTTTTTAAATCCCAAATGGTGCCCTGTTCCGTTTACAGTGCACTACTTTTTCCCCCCAGAGCCCTATGGGGCTTTTCAAAAGTAGTGCACTAAGTAGGGAATAGGGTGCCATTTGGCACTTACTTTTGATAAGCACCATAGGGCTCTGGGGGAAAAAAGTAGTGCACTGTAAACGGAATAGGGCACCATTTGGGACTTACTTTTGATATAACAGGTTTAACTTTCTGTGTGGTCTTGGAGCCAGAGTAAATTGTTGCCATTTCCAGATAAGGGCAAGTATAATTGCAATAACAATCACACACTGTCACGCAGCTACAATAAATCAATGTTGTTGATGTTTTAAAATTGTATTTTAACGAGCTGCTGGCCAGCAGATCGATGGACCGGGCAGTAGACGGAAGCAAATGTTACACTTTAGATCATAACAATTGTATGGCCTCGACAGCGACAGATAAATATGGGACGTTATCCACCCTTTGCGAAGAATGATCATTATTTGGCTAAAAGTTTAAATGTGGGTGGGTTTAGGGGCCTCAAGGAAAAATATGGGCCAGTGTGTTAGAAATGCTTGGGGCAATTTCTGATCCCAGTCCGCCCCTGGCTGGAACAGTGTAGTACTGCCAAGCACTCTAGCCTAGTAATCTCTCACTGAACACACACAAGTGTGTTCCCTTTTGTTCTTATCCTAACTAGACATCACCTCTACAGGCTATATGTAGGTGTGTTTCCCTGCTTCCTAGTGCCAGACATCACCTCTATAGTCTATATGTAGGTATGCTTCCCTGCTTCCTAGTGCCAGACATCACCTCTATAGGCAAGGTTGCCTAGGTTACTTTCTAAATGTAATACGTTACAGTTACTAGTTACCTGTCCAGAATTGTAATCGGTAACGTAACTTTTGGATTTCCCAAACTCAGTAATGTAATCTGATTATATTCCGTTACTTTTAGATTACTTTCCCCTTAAGAGGCATTAGAAGAAGACAAACATGTATGTCACCAACTGAACAACATCTATTACAGGATAAATCAATGTTAAGGTTTACATAGCTGATCAAATATGGATGTTAAATTTTACTTTATGTGTTGGTTATTTAGGCTTCTTCTAACCCATCGCTTTCTACTACATATAATAATACGATTAAATAATATCTTTACATTAAAAACCAAAGTCTATCAGAATTCCAGTCATTCCAATAGACGTTATATCCCTTGATCTTCAAGAATAGGACTTTGAAATATGGAAGAATAGATTAGCCAATATTGATTTACCTGAGCATGACCCCAAAACTAAGGACTTATTAGCCAGCCCTACTCTGTTGTTTATGATTGTGTTGTAATGGAGGATTGATTGGGGCTCATTGATTCCAGTTGGAAAAATAAATGCTGCGCTCATGGAATGGCTTTGAGCACTACTGAAAAGTGCTGTTTACACGTGAAAAATTAATGCCATCTGCTGTATTTGCTATAGGCCTCTTGCTTACCTTTTTGTTGGTGACACTTTGACATCTTGATAATGTGCAGCTGTTTAAAGGGCTAATCCACAGATGATACAACAACAAAACGGCCGCCCCGTCTCTGTTTTGGTAAAAAGCTGAAGGATGGGGACTGGAAAAATACAACCGCTCTCAGATTATTAGATAGAAGTATGGATGCAAGGACTGATCATCCATGAGTTCATCATTATAGTTTTAACCATGTTATGAGGCTATACAGGACTGACCATCCATGATATCAACATTATAGTTTGAACCATGTTATGAGGCTATACAGGACTGACCATCAATGATATCAACATTATAGTTTTAACCATGTTATGAGGCTATACAGGACTGACCATCCATGATATCAACATTATAGTTATAACCATGTTATGAGGCTATACAGGACTGACCATCCATGATATCAACATTATAGTTATAACCATGTTATGAGGCTATACAGGACTGACCATCCATGATATCAACATTATAGTTATAACCATGTTATGAGGCTATACAGGACTGACCATCCATGATATCAACATTATAGTTATAACCATGTTATGAGGCTATACAGGACTGACCATCCATGATATCAACATTAACAATAGTTATAACTATCATACTTAGCCTTTTTCCCACCAAATGTTGTGGGTAATTAATTATTTTCTGTGTGTGTATGTGTGCGCCACGTTTGTGTCACGTCTTTTTGTGAAGGTTTCACTACGATTAAAAGAAATGTGTAATTACATGCACGCTGCGCCTTGGCTGATCTATGACAGGGAGTTTGAAGACAGTGAACGTGACAATCGTACTAGAACAGGTTCACACAGTGGGAATTGATATATATATATATAGTCGAGGAGATAGTCGAGGAGATAGTCGAGGAGATAGTCGAGGAGATAGTCGAGGAGATAGTCGAGGAGATAGTCGAGGAGATAGTCGAGGAGATAGTCGAGGAGATAGTCGAGGAGATAGTCGAGGAGATAGTCGAGGAGATAGTCGAGGGGATAGGAAGAAGCTTGCTGCTATTTAGCCCCTTGCAGCAGTACGATGCTTATTTCCTGATTCCACGTGTCTTCCAAACAGGATGTCTGGGAAAACCTGGGAATTTTGGGGAAATCTGTCAGAATTTAGCAAACCAATACAGTATTTTTTTGTTGTTGTTGTTAATTGATTTATGTTTCTGTTTTGCAACCCTAGCAACAGTTCCATAGGTGGAAAACAAGAACTAGAAGCATGAATAAATAAACAAATAAATAGTACAACAGTATCGGACAGCGTGTGAAGTTTATTCTCAGCAACACGTTACAGCAGTAACAGTGATATATATTTTTTTAAATGAAGGAATAAGTAAAGAGTGCAACCCCCTACGGAGGCGAGGCATTCATGTTTCTCTTTGATGTTTTGTGGTAGCAGGAATAGCCTTCAGCTGTACGGCTCTGACGCTGCCTCAGCACCCCTCTCCTCTCCCCAGTCAATAGTGCTGTGCCGTGTGTGTGTGTGTGTGCCTCTGCTTCCTCCCTCCCCAGTCGATGCTACCATGTTGCTGTGGCTATAATGTCCACTCCACCCGTTTGTTTTCAGATCTGGTTTGGAATACCATTTTGAAGTCATTTCAAACACTTTCTGTCCTTAATTGAATTTAACACAAAAAAACTAAAGCAGTGTGAAGTGCAGTATAAGGGCTCTAACACTGTCTGCCGGTGTAGACAAGGGCTCTCCAACCCTGTTCCTGGAGAGCTACCTTCCTGTAGGTTTTAACTCCAACCCTGTTCCTTGAGAGCTACCCTCCTGTAGGTTTTAACTCCAACCCTGTTCCTGGAGAGATACCCTCCTGTAGGTTTTATCTCCAGCCCTGTTCCTGGAGAGCTACCCTCCTGTAGGTTTTAACTCCAAACCTGTTCCTGGAGAGACCCTCCTGTAGGTTTTAACTCCAACCCTGTTTCTGGAGAGCTACCCTCCTGTAGGTTTTAACTCCAACCCTGTTCCTGGAGAGCTACCCTCCTGTAGGTTTTAACTCCAACCCTGTTACTGGAGAGATAACCTCCTGTAGGTTTTAACTCAAAGTGACCATATGATGAACAGAGAGTAGCGGTAGCGTAAAAGAGGGGTGCAGATGCAGATGGCCCAGATAGTGTTTGTCCTAGACTTGGCACTCCGGTACCGCTTGCCATGCGGTAGTAGAAAGAACAGACTATGACTGGGGTGGCTGGGAATTTTTAGGGCCTTTCTCTGACACCGCCTGGTGTAGAGGTCCTGGATGGCAGGCAGCTTAGCCTGTGATATACTGGGCCGTACGCACTACCCTCTGTAGCAAATGCCGTACCAGGCAGTGATGCAACCAGTCAGGATGCTCTCGATGGTGCAGCTGTAGAACCTTTTGAGGATCTCAGGACCCATGCCAAATCTTTTTAGTTTCCTGAGGGGGAAAAGGCTTTGTCGTGCCCTCTTCACGATTGTCTTGGTGTGTTTGGACAATTCTAGTTTGTTGTTGATGTGGACACCAAGAGACTTGAAGCTCTCAACCTGTTCCACTACAGCCCCGTCGATGAGAATGGGGGCGTGCTCGGTCCTCCTTTTCCTGTAGTCCACAATCCTTAGTTTCCTTAGTCTTACGTTGAGCGAGAGGTTGTTATTCTGGCGCCACACTGCCAGGTCTCTGACCTCCTCCCTATAGGCTGTCTCATCGTTGTGGGTGATCAGGCCTACCACTGTTGTGTCGTCTGCAAACTTAATGATGGTGTTGGAGTCGTGCCTGGCCATGCAGTCGTGGGTGAACAGGGAGTATAGGAGGGTCTTGAGCATGCACCCCTGGGGAGCTCCAGTGTTGAGGATCAGCGTGGCAGACGTGTTGTTGCCTACCCTCACCACCTGGGGGCGGCCCATCAGGAAGTCCAGGATCCAGTTGCAGAGGGAGGTGTTTAGTCCCAGGGTCCTTAGCTTAGTGATGAGCTTAGAGGGCACTATGGTGTTGAACACTGAGCTGTAGTCAATGAATAGCATTCTCACATAAGTGTTTCTTTTTGTCCAGGTGAGAAAGGGCAGTGTTGAGTGCAATAGAGATTGCATCATCATTGGATCTGTTTGGGCGGTATGCAAATTGGAGTGGGTCTAGGGTTCCTGGGATAATGGTGTTGATGTGAGCCATTACCAGCCTTTCAAAGCACTTTATGGCTACCGACGTGAGTGCTACGGGTCTGTAGTCATTTAGGCGGGTTGCCTTTGTGTTCTTGGGCACAGGGACTATGGCGGTCTGCTTGAAGCATGTTGGTACCTGAACTGGATAAAATTTTCCCAAGGACTTTATCCACCTGTTGTGATTGTTGTTGTGATTGTTGTTGTGATTGTTGTTGTGATTGTGTTTATGGTTTTGTTGATTGTTGTATGTATTTATAAAGTCATGCACTACGTGTGGTGATGCTGTGCGGTTGAGTTTGAGATGAGACAGATTTCCCGACACAATAAACGGTAACGCTTTACTTGACACCCAGTGTCATAACATGGTCATAACCATGTCACAATGTGTCATAACCATGTCACAATGTGCCATAACCATGTCACAATGTGCCATAACCATGTCATAATGTGCCATTACCATGTCATAATGTGTCAACCATGATGTCATAATGTGTCACAACAAAATACACTTTATGACACTGTCATGAAGCATTATGACCATCATAACCATATAAGCCAGATAGTCTCTCTAGTACATGCCCTTATAACAGTCATCAGTCAACAAGAGAGTGTCCTGTCCTGCTGCTGAAATGTTTGCTAAATTACAATGATAGTTTAACATGGTCAATTTCAGAAAATGTTATACAACATAAACATACTGTTGAGAAGTAGGCTACGGTGTACTGGAATGTTCTGGCTTGTGTGGTAGGATGTTGGGGGTTTTGACACTCTTATGTAGGTGTCATAACCAGCCATAAAATAACACAATATGTCACAACAGGTGTCAAAATATGGGTATTGACAGTGTTATGATCATATTATGACATGGTTATGACAAATTATGTCAGCTATTATGACAGGTTATGACAAGTTATGTCTGCTATTATGACATGGTTATGACCAGTTATGTCAGCAATTATGACATGGTTATGACAAGTTATGTTATTTTGACATGATCATTTTAGCAGACTCTCTTATCCAGAGCAACTTATCGTCTTATTCATCTTAAGAAAGCTAAGTTGGACATACCACATATCACAGGCATTAACACAGCTATCAGTAGAGTCAGAGCTAGTAAAGCGTTACCCAATAAATAAATGATTAAAACTCAGTGTGAACCACAGTGCAGGGATGCTAGCTAACTCTGCCTATCTGTTGCAGTGCAGAGGAGACAGTATACAAGACAGGACACCTCCCATCTTCTCCGTCCACTAAGGGACCTTACAGACTTTTTTTTTTTGAATGACTACCTCATCTCTATACCCCACACATACAGATAATTGTAAGTTCCCTCAGCAGTGCATTTCATACACAGGGTTCAACCACAAAGACGAGGGAGGGTTTCCAATGCCTCGCAAAGAAGGGCACCTATTGGTAGATGGGTAAAAAATATAAAAAGCAGACAGTGACTATCCTTTTGAGCATGGTGACGTTAGTAATTACACTTTGGATGGTGTATCAATACACCCAGTCACTACAAAGATACAGGCGTCCTTCCTAACTCAGTTGCCGGAGAGGAAGGAAACCTCTCAGGGATTTCACCATGAGGCCAATGGTGACTTTAAAACAGTTACAGAGTTTAATGGCTGCGATAGGAGAAAACTGAGGATGGATCAACAACATTGTAGTTACTCCACAACACTAACCTAAATGACAGAGTGAAAAGAAGGAAGTCTGTACAGAATAAAAATATTCCAAAACATGCATCTTGTTTGTAACAAAGCACTGTCAATGCCACACCGAAATTGCTCGATCTAGTATTTAAATATTCAATTAGTTCCATTTTTATACTTTTAGATTTGTGTGTATTGTTGTGAATGGTTTATAGATACTACTTCACTGTTAGATACTACTGCACTGTTGGAGCTAGGAACACAAGCATTTCGCTACACCTGCAATAAAAATCTGATAAATATGTGTATGTGACCAAGAATTGTCACGTTCCTGACCTATTTATGTTAGTTTTTGTGTGTTAGTTGGTCAGGACGTGAGGTTGGGTGGGCATTCTATGTTATCTGTTTCTATGTTGGTTTTGGTTTGCCTGGTATGGCTCTTGATTAGAGGCAGGTGGTTTGCGTTTGCCTCTAATTAAGAGTCATATTTAGGTAGGGCATTCTCACTGTTTGTTTGTGGGTGATTGTCTCCTGTGTCCGTATGTTATGTTCGTACCACATAGGACTGTAGCGTTTGTTTGTTTCGTTTTCGTTTCCATGTCGTCTGTTACCTGTACGTAAGTTTATGTTTAGTTATGTAAGTTTATGTTCAGGTCTCGTCAACGTCGTTTTGTTATTTTGTAGTTTTGCAAGTGTTTGTTTCGTTTCGTGTTGCCATCTTTATCGCTGTTTAATAAAGATGGCTTATCTCCCTGAAGCTGCGTTTTGGTCTGAGGATCCTTCTCTCCTCACCTCGTCCGAGGATGAGGAGAGCGTCACCCGTTACAGAATCACCCACCAAGCTAAGACCAAGCGGCAAAGGGAAACTAAACGGAGTAAGGGACAGGAGAGAAAGGATTTCTGGACATGGGAGCAAATAATGAATGGAGAAGGTCCCTGGGCTAAGGCAGGAGAAAATCGCCGTCCCAAAGCTGAGCTGGAGGCACGGAGGAGAGCAGAGGCTACCGAGGAGAGGAACCGGAGCTATGAGGGAACGCGTCTGGCACGGAAGCCAAAAAAGCCCGTGAGTAATTCCCAAAAATTTCTTGGGGGGGGGCTAGGAGATAGTGGGCCAAGGGCAGGTAGGAGACCTGCGCCCACTTCCCAGGCTTACCGTGGAGAGCGGGAGTACGGGCAGGCGCCGTGTTACGCAGTAGAGCGCACGGTGTCTCCTGTACGAGTGCATAGCCCAGTGCGGGTTATTCCACCTCCCCGCACTGGTAGGGCTAGATTGGGTATTGAGCCAGGTGTCATGAGGCCGGCTCAACGCGTCTGGTCTCCAGTGCGTCTCCTCGGGCCGGCATACATGGCACCTGCCTTACGCATGGTTTCCCCGGTTCGCCTACATAGCCCGGTGCGGGTTATTCCACCTCCCCGCACTGGTCGGGCAACCGGGGGTATTCAACCAGGTAAGGTTGGGCAAGCTCAATGCTCAAGAGTGCCAGTACGCCTCCACGGTCCGGTATTTCCGGCACCACCTCCCCGCCCCAGCCTAGTACCTACAGTGTATACACTACGCACTAGGCTACCAGTGCGTATCCTGAGCCCTGTTCCTCCTCCACGCACTCTCCCTGTAGTGCGTGTATCTAGCCCGGTGCCTCCAGTTCCGGCCCCACGCACTAAGCTACCTGTGCGTCTCCAGAGCCCTGAACCCACTGTATCTTCTCCCCCTACTAATCCTGATGTGCTTGTCCTCAGCCCGGTGTCACCAGTGCCGGTACCACGCATCAGGGATAGAGTAGGCTTTGAGAATACAGTGTGCCCTGTCCCTGCTCCCCGCACTAGTAGGAAGGTGCTTGTCATTAGCACGGTGCCTCCAGTTCTGGCACCACGCACCAGGTCTACAGTGCGCCATATCCGGCCAGAGCCATCCGTCTCCCCAGCGCCATCTGAGCCATCCGTCTCCCCAGCGCCATCTGAGCCATCCGTCTCCCCAGCGCCATCTGAGCCATCCGTCTCCCCAGCGCCATCTGAGCCATCCGTCTCCCCAGCGCCGTCTGAGCCATCCGTCTGCCAGGAGCCTGCAAAGCCGCCCGTCTGCCATGAGCCTGCAAAGCCGCCCGTCTGCCATGAGCCTACAGAGCCGTCAGCCAGACAGGAGCCGCTAGAGCCATCAGCCAGACAGGAGCCGCTAGAGCCGTCAGCCAGACAGGATCTGCCAGAGCCGCCAACCAGACAGGATCTGCCAGAGCCGCCAACCAGACAGGATCTGCCAGAGCCGCCAACCAGACAGGATCTGCCAGAGCCGCCAACCAGACAGGATCTGCCAGAGCCGCCAACCAGACAGGATCTGCCAGAGCCGCCAGCGAGCCATGAGCAGCCAGAGCCGCCAGCGAGCCATGAGCAGCCAGAGCCGTCAGAGAGCCATGAGCAGCCAGAGCCGTCAGAGCGCCATGAGCAGCCAGAGCCGTCAGAGCGCCATGAGCGTCGAGAGCCGTCAGCCTGCCATGAGCGTCGAGAGCCGTCAGCCTGCCATGAGCGTCGAGAGCCGTCAGCCTGCCATGAGCGTCGAGAGCCGTCAGCCTGCCATGAGCGTCGAGAGCCGTCAGCCTGCCATGAGCGTCGAGAGCCGTCAGCCAGCCATGAGCATCGAGATTCGTCAGTCAGCCATGAGCTGTCCTTCAGCCTGAAAAGGCTGGATACCCAGAACTGCCCATCAGTCCAGAGCTGTCTCTCTGTCCGGAGCTGCCTTTCAGTCCGGAGTTGCCCCTCTATCCTAATCTCCCTCTCTATCTTCATCTATCTCTATATTCTTATCTATCCCTCTTTCTTGATTTATCTCTCTGTCCCGGTGTTGTCCCTATTGGATATGTTGTTAAGGGAATTTTGTGGGGGTCAAAAGAGGGTGGACATTCTTGGAGGGAGGAAGTTAGGATGGATTATGGTGGGGTGGGAACCGCGCCCGGAGCCTGAGCCACCACCGTGGTTAGATGCCCACCCAGACCCTCCCCTAGACTTTGTGCTGGTGCGTCCGGAGTTCGCACCTTGTGGGGGGGGTACTGTCACGTTCCTGACCTATTTATGTTAGTTTTTGTGTGTTAGTTGGTCAGGACGTGAGGTTGGGTGGGCATTCTATGTTATCTGTTTCTATGTTGGTTTTGGTTTGCCTGGTATGGCTCTTGATTAGAGGCAGGTGGTTTGCGTTTGCCTCTAATTAAGAGTCATATTTAGGTAGGGCATTCTCACTGTTTGTTTGTGGGTGATTGTCTCCTGTGTCCGTATGTTATGTTCGTACCACATAGGACTGTAGCGTTTGTTTGTTTCGTTTTCGTTTCCATGTCGTCTGTTACCTGTACGTAAGTTTATGTTTAGTTATGTAAGTTTATGTTCAGGTCTCGTCAACGTCGTTTTGTTATTTTGTAGTTTTGCAAGTGTTTGTTTCGTTTCGTGTTGCCATCTTTATCGCTGTTTAATAAAGATGGCTTATCTCCCTGAAGCTGCGTTTTGGTCTGAGGATCCTTCTCTCCTCACCTCGTCCGAGGATGAGGAGAGCGTCACCCGTTACAAGAATATTTAATTTGAAGTAATACTGTATAAAATGTGGTAAAGTAATTCACTTTTTGTCCTGAATACAAAGTGGTATGTTTGGAACAAATCCAATGCAACCCGTTACTGAGTACCACTCTCCATATTTTCAAGCATACCGGTGGCTGCATCTTGTTATGGGTATTCTTGTAATCATTAAGGACTGGGGAGTTTTTCGGGATAAAAAAAGAAACAGAATACAGCTAAGCACAGGCAAAATCCTAGAGGAAAACCTGGTTCAGTCTGCTTTCCACCAGACACTGGGAGGTGAATTCTCTTTTCAGCAGAACAATAACCTAAAACACAAGGCCAAATCTACGCTGGAGTTGCTTACCAAGAAGTCAGTGAATATTCCTGAACGGCCGGGTTACAGTTTTGACTTAAATCCATGGCAAAACATGAAAATGGTTGTCTAGCAATGATCAACAACCAATTTGACAGAGTTTTAAGAATTTAGAAAAGAATAATGGGCAAATGTTGTGCAATCCAGGTGTGGGAAACTCTATGAGACTTACCCAGGAAGACTCACAGCTGTAATCGCTGCTAAAGATGATTCTACAATGTATTGATATGTCTGTATTTAATATTCAATACATTTACAAACATTTCTAAGAACGTGTTTTCATTGTGGTGTGTAGGATGGGTGAGATTCATATTTGTTTAATCCATTTTGAATTCAGGCTGTACATGTAGAAAATGTAGAAAAAGTCAAGGGGTATGGAATACTTTCTGAAGGCAATGTATATAACCATAGAAGGTTAACAAATGTTGTGAATGTTGTGAATGTTGTGTATGTTGTGAATGTTGTGAATGTTGTGTATGTTGTGTATGTTGTGTATGTTGAGAATGTTGTGTATGTTGAGAATGTTGAGAATGTTGTGCATGTTGAGAATGTTGAGAATGTTGTGAATGTTGTGAATGTTGTGTATGTTGTGTATGTTGAGAATGTTGTGTATGTTGAGAATGTTGAGAATGTTGTGCATGTTGAGAATGTTGAGAATGTTGAGAATGTTGAGAATGTTGAGAATGTTGTGAATGTTGTGAATGTTGAGAATGTTGAGAATGTTGAGAATGTTGCCCTCAATGAAAGAAGACTGAACAAGATGAATTGGAGGTCAAATAGAGGACGAGAGGTGTTGGATCAATGACCCATCTTTTCTCTATAAAACACCTGCAGTAGGTAGGCCGCGAGTCTCCTGCAACCGGCTGACTGAATCTGTCCCTTGATACTTTCTGCTGGTTCTCAGGAAGTGGCATCAGGGGGCCTCATTTATCAATATTGTGTAGAAACTATTCTAAAATACTACGTACAAACAGAATTTAGAATGTTAATGTGCATAGAAAAAGTGTGATTTATTAAACAATCGCAGGCCTTGTGATGTTTGTGATATATAGTCACACCGATAGGAGATAACCATTGATAAATACCAGTTGTATTAATTACTTAAAAATCATACAATGTGATTTTCTGGATTTTTGTTTTAGATTCCGTCTCTCACAGTTGAAGTGTATGTAACGGTTTTCCTCCTCCTCTTCATCAGAAGAGGAGGAGCAGGGATTGAACCAAAATGCAGCGGAGTTTGAAGACATGATTTATTAAACAATACGAAAACACGAAAACGAAATACACTTGACTAATAAACTAACAAAACAACAAACGGTGTAGACAGATCTGGACGACGGACTCACATAACACGAATAACGCACGAACAGGGAAAAAGCCTACACATAAAAATGACTAATAACAAACAAACCGAACAGTCCCGTATGGTGCGACAAACACGGACACAGGAGACAACCACCCACCACGAACACTGTGAGACAACCTACCTAAATATGACTCTTAATTAGAGGAACGCCAAACACCTGCCTCTAATTAAGAGCCATACCAGGCAACCCATAAACCAACATAGAAACAGAAAACATAGAATGCCCACCCAAACTCACGTCCTGACCAACTAACACATACAACAAACTAACAGAAATAGGTCAGGAACGTGACAGTGTACCTATGATAAAAAATTACATGCTTTGTAAGTAGGAAAACCTGCAAAATCGGCAGTGTATCAAATACTTGTTGACATACATTGATGACAAAGAAACTCTTGTTGACATCAAGCTGTCCTGCGATGGTGTATGGAAATTGTATGTTACAATTTGTTTTTGCTGATGATTGTATCCTAAAACATCGGCTCATCGAGGGCTGTGAGATGTCGATCAGCAAGCTCCCGGCTGAAAAGTGCCCATTGCCAAAAACCCAATGGGGGGGGGATGGTACTTGGATGTGCACCGGAATGGCATGTGTTTGCCTTTCTAAAATAGGTCTCAAATTGTAGCAAAAATGATATAAGATTGGTTTTGGGAAATGATATCTGATGAGCCAATATGTACTTTTTACAACAACAAAAAAAGTCCCAAATCTTCTAGCAGAGCAACATCAATGTCTCATTCGATTCCCCATCATCTCTGTCTTTTATAGGATCTCAACAATGGTTTCACTTTCACACGTGCCTCTAATTTAACAAATTACTGTAATTTATATGGATAATTATCATTACAAATACACTAATGTGGTCATATGATATGCCTGTCAAGATATGTTGCAGGATTTCACAATGGAAATCGAAAAATGATGTAATTATTTCTCACATTTTCCAGATATTTTCAACATGTCTTTTCCCCATTCTACGCTTGACAAGCAGTTCCCTTATTCCACCACTTGGCACTGTGTGTATGCATGGTCATGGCTGTGCATAACTTTACACACACTCTCAAAGAAAACGTTAATATTGATAAATCACACTTTGTATGGAAATTATTCCACGCATGGTTTATGCACAGATTTGTGCCTAATTGATAAATGAGGCCCAGGCCTTGTGATGTTTCTCAGGAGGTTTGAAATGGAGAAAGGAGAAAAAAAATACAGATTTTTTTAGTGATCTGAAAATGTTGGATCTTAATTTGAACCAGTTTGCTACAGCAGGAAAATAATCATACAGCTACAAGAAATGTCATTTATTATGTGGATTATAATAAATAAATAAAAATCGTAGGCGTTGATACATCTTTCATTAGGGCAAATCAATTCTGACTTTTAAAGTACAAATTACAAACTTTAGAAGCCTTCATAAACCTTGAATACACTGCAAGTTTGCATTTTCATTTCTCAGCAACAAAAGAATGATCAAATTAAGATCCTACATCCGTAATGCTATCAACTCTAAAAGGGTTGCAAAATTACTGTAACCTTTCCAGGATTCCCAGTTGGAAGAATGAAAGAAATAGGCAAGAAATCTAAACTCTTCCAACCAACATTTCTGGAAATTCTGTTAATGGAAATTTGCCTTGCTAAACGGTCCTAACACGCCAATCACTAAAATAATCACCGAGTCTTGTTTAATGTTCCAAGGTTGTGCTTTCGCATGCACCTTTTTATCAGCCGAGGAGGAAGAGGAGGAGGAGGAAGATGATGAGGAGGAGGAATGGGGGAGGAGGATGAGAAAGAGAAGGGGGTGAGAGTTAGGAGTCGGGGTGAGGTGGAGGTGAGAAGGAAGAGGGAATTTGGGGAAGCAGGGGGAAGAAGAGGGAGTGTGGGGAAGCAGAGAGAAGAAGAAGAGGAGTGTGGGGAAGCAGAGAGAAGAAGAGTGAGTGTGGGGAAGCAGAGGGAGGTGGAGGATGAGTGTGGGGGAGCAGAGGGAGGGAGAGGAGGAGTGTGGGGAAGCAGAGGGAGGGAGAGGAGGAGTGTGAGGAAGCAGAGGGAAGAAGAGGGAGTGTGGGGAAGCAGAGGGAGGGAGAGGATGAGTGTGGGGAAGCATAGGGTGGAAGAGTAGGAGTGTGGGGGAGCAGAGGGAGGGAGAGGATGAGTGTGGGGAAGCATAGGGTGGAAGAGTAGGAGTGTGGGGGAGCAGAGGGAGGGAGAGGATGAGTGTGGGGAAGCATAGGGTGGAAGAGTAGGAGTGTGGGGGAGCAGAGGGAGGGAGAGGATGAGTGTGGGGAAGCATAGGGTGGAAGAGTAGGAGTGTGGGGGAGCAGAGGGAGGGAGAGGAAGAGTGTGGGGAAGCATAGGGAGGAAGAGTAGGAGTGTGGGGAAGCAGAGGGAGGGAGAGGAGGGGTGTGGGGAAGCAGAAGGAAGGATAGGAGGAGTGTGCGGAAGCAGAGAGAAGGGGAGGAGAAGTGTGAGGAAGCAGAGAGAAGAAGAGGGAGTGTGGGGAAGCAGAGAGAAGAAGAGTGAGTGTGGGGAAGCAGAAGAAAGGAGAGGAAAGGAGAGGAAGAGTGTGAGGAAGCAGAGAGAGGGAGAAGAGGAGTGTGGGGAAGCAGAGGGAAGCAGAAGAAAGGAGAGGAAAGGAGAGGAAGAGTGTGGGGAAGCATAGGGAGGAAGAGTAGGAGTGTGGGGAAGCAGAGGGAAGGAGAGGAAAGGAGAGGAAGAGTGTGGGGAAGCAGAGGGAGGAAGAGTAGGGGTGTGGGGAAGCAGAAGGAAGGAGAGGATAAGTGTGGGGAAGCAGAGAGAAGAAGAGTGAGTGTGGGGAAGCAGAGGAAAGGAGAGGAAAGGAGGGGAAGAGTGTGGGGAAGCATAGGGAGGAAGAGTAGGAGTGTGGGGAAGCAGAGGGAGGAAGAGTAGGAGTGTGGGGAAGCAGAAGGAAGGAGAGGAAAGGAGAGGAAGAGTGTGGGGAAGCATAGGGAGGAAGAGTAGGAGTGTGGGGAAGCAGAGGGAGGGAGAGGAGGGGTGTGGGGAAGCAGAAGGAAGGATAGGAGGAGTGTGCGGAAGCAGAGAGAAGGGGAGGAGAAGTGTGAGGAAGCAGAGAGAAGAAGAGTGTGGGGAAGCAGAGGGAAGGAGAAGAGGATAAGGAAGGAGGCTGAGGAGATGAGGAGGAAGGAGGCTGAGGAGATGAGGAGGAAGGAGGCTGGGGGTATTGAGAGTTAGGAGCGGGAGAGGGGGTTGGAGGGTAAGGGGAGTGAGAGTTAGGGAGGAAGGGGTTGACTGATTCCCAATGCTAACTGACAAGCTGTGGGTGTGGAGGACTGGAGCTCTGGCATCGTGACTGAAACGCTAATCAGACCAGCCAGCCGCTGTGTGTGTCTCAGGCCTGTCTGATGGGGTTCATTTAGAGCTGTTGAATGCAGAGTTGCAGCCCTGCTAGTGAGGTGTGCTCTCTGCTCCCTCACATCCCTGGCAAGGCAAAGGTAGCAAGGTTTTCATTTAATGTATGGTTTGATGCATAGCCTGGTTACTCTTCAGTTTAATGTATGGTTTGATGCTTAGCCTGGTAACGCTTAAAAAAAAAGATTTGTGACATGCGCCGAATACAACAGCTGTAGACCTTACAATGAAATGCTTACTTACAAGCCGTTAACCAACAATGAAGTTAAAGAAATAGAATTTAATTTACTAAATAAACTAAGGTAAAAAAATTCAATTAAGAGTAACACAAAAAAATAACAATTATGAGGC
Organism: Salvelinus fontinalis; assembly: GCF_029448725.1. Classification (NCBI taxonomy): domain Eukaryota; kingdom Metazoa; phylum Chordata; class Actinopteri; order Salmoniformes; family Salmonidae; genus Salvelinus; species Salvelinus fontinalis. The sequence continues at coordinate 6,490,278 of NC_074695.1, read as the reverse complement.
TAGATACAAGGGGTACTGGTACTTAGTCAGTGTGCGGGGTACAGGTTAGTCGAGGGGTAACGTGACTATGCATAGATAATAAACAGCGAGTAGCAGCAGTGGAAAAACAAAGGAGGGGAGGGGGTTATCAATGTAAATAGTCCGGGTGGCCATTTGATTAATTGTTCAGCAGTCTTATGGCTTGGGGGTCGAAGCTGTTATTAAGGAGCCTTTTGGTCCTAGACTTGGCGCTACAGTACCGCTTGACATGAGGTAGCAGAGAGAACAGTCTATGACTTGGGTGACTGGAGTCTTTGACAATTTTTTGGTCCTTCCTCTGACACAGTGTAGTATATAGGTCCTGGATGGCAGGAAGCTTGGCCCCAGGGATGTACTGGGCCGTACGCACTACCCTTTGTAGCAATTGCCTTACGGTCAGATGCCGAGCAGATGCCATACCAGGTGGTATGCAACCAGTCAGGATGCTGTAGATGATCTGGGGACCCATGCCAAATCTTTTCAGCCTCCTGAGGGGCAAAAGGCATTGTCGTGCCCTCTTCAAGACTATCTTGGTGTGTTTGCACCATGATAGTTTGTTAGTGATGTGCACACCAAGGAACTTGAAACTCTCGACCCGCTCCACTACAGCCCTGTCGATGTGAATGGGCCCTCCTTTTCCAATAGTTCACGATCATCTCCTTTGTCTTGCTCATGTTGAGGGAGAGGTTGTTGTCCTGGCACCACACCTGGCACAGGTCTCTGACCTCCTCCCTATAGGCTGTCTCATCATTGTCAGTGATCAGGCCTATCACTGTTTTGTCGTCAGCAAACTTAAGATGGTGTTGGAGTCATGCTTGGCCATGCAGTCGTGTGTGAACAGAGTACAGGCGGGGACTGATTACCCCTGAGAGGCCCATGTTTTTATTATTGTTTTATTGAAACTTTATTTAACGAGGCAAGTCAAATTAAGAACAAATGATTATTTACAATGATGGCCTACACCGTCCAAACCCGGATGTCGCTGGGCCAATTGTGCGCCGGCAGTGTTGAGGATCAGCGTGGCAGATGTGTTGTTGCCTACCTTTACCAGATGGGGGGTGGCCCATCAGGAGGTCCAGGATCTAGTTGCAGAGGGAGGTGTTTAGTTCCAGGGTCCATAGCTTAGTGATGAGCTTTGTGGGCACTATAGTGTTCAACGCTGAGCTGTAGTCAATGAACAGCATTCTCAAATAGGTGTTCCTTTTGACCAGTTGAGAAAGCCAGTGTGGAGTATGATTAAGATTGTGTTTTCTGTGGATCTGTTGGGGCGGTATGTGAATTGGAGTGGGTCTAGGGTTTCCGGGATGATGGTGTTGATGTGATCCATGACCAGCCTTTCAAAATACTTAATGGCTACCGTCGTGAGTGGTCATTTTGGTAGGTTACCTTCACTTTCTTGGGCACAGGGACCATGGCGGTCTGCTTGGAACATGTAGGTATTACAGACTCGGTCAGGGAGATGTTGAAAATGTCATTAAAGACTTGCCTGTTGGTCTGCACATGCTCTGAGAACACCTCCTGGTAATCCGTCTGGCCCCACGGCTTTGTGAATGTTGACCTGTTTAAAGTTCTTGCTCACATCGGCTACGGAGAGCTTGATCGAACAGTTGTCTGGAACAGCTGGTGCTCTCATGCATGCTTCAGTGTTGCTTGCCTCGGAGCGAGCATGAAAGGCATTTAGCCCATCTGGTAGGCTCGCGTCACTGGGCAGCTCGTGGCTGGGTTTCCCTTTGTAGTACATAATATTTTGCAAGCCCTGCCACATCCGACGAGCGTCAGAGCCAGTGTGGTAGGAGTCAATCTTAGTCCTGTATTGATGCTTTTCCTGTTTGATTGTTCGTCTGACGGCATAGTGGGATTTCTTATAAGCATCCGGATTAGTGTTCCGCTCCTTTAAAGCGGCAGCTGTAGCCTTTAGCTTGGTGCGGATGTTGCCTGTAATCCATGGTTTCTGGTTGGGATATGTACGCATGGTAACTTTGGGGATGACGTTTTCGGTGCACTTATTAATGAAGCTTGTGACTGAGGTGGTATACTCCTCAATGCCATTGAACGAATCCCGGAACATATTCCAGTCTTTGCTAGAAAAACAGTCCTGTACCGTAGCATCCTTGTCTTCTGACCATTACCGTATTGAGCGAATCACTGGTACTTCCTGCTTTAGTTTTTGCTTGTAAGCAGGAATCTGGAGGATTGAAATTATTGTCAGATTTGCCAAATGGAGGGTGAGGGAGACCATTGTACGCATCTCTGTGTGTGGAGTAAAGGTGGTCTAGAGTTTTTTTCCCTCTGGTTGCACATGTGACATGTTGGTGGAAATTAGGTGAATCAGATTTATGTTCGCCTGCATTAAGAGCCCATAAAATGGCAGCCATCCCCTCTGGTGCCATTCTAAAAAGGTATGTATAGCCTGGTAGCTCTTTAGTTTAATGTGTGATTTGATGCTTAGCCTGGTAGCTCTTTAGTTTAATGTGTGATTTGATGCTTAGCCTGGTAGCTCTTTAGTTTAATGTGTGATTTGATGCTTAGCCTGGTAACTCTTTAGTTTAATGTGTGATTTGATGCTTAGCCTGGTAGCTCTTTAGTTTAATGTGTGATTTGATGCTTAGCCTGGTAGCTCTTTAGTTTAATGTGTGATTTGATGCTTAGCCTGGTAGCTCTTTAGTTTAACGTGTGATTTGATGCTTAGCCTGGTAACGATTCAGTTTAATGCACAAAATGGTGGTGCTGGTATTTTAATGTGCAGTTTAATGCATGGTCTGGTGGTGCTGGTATATTAATGTGCAGTTTAATGCATGGTCTGGTGGTGCTGGTATTTTAATGTGCAGTTTAATGCATGGTCTGGTGGTGCTGGTATTTTAATGTGCAGTTTAATGCATGGTCTGGTGGTGCTGGTATTTTAATGTGCAGTTTAATGCATGGTCTGGTGGTTTTGGTATTTTAATGTGCAGTTTAAAAGGATCCTCCCCTTTTTTTTCAATTTTCACCTAAAATGACCCAAATCTAACTGCCTGTAGTTCAGGACCTGAAGCAAGGATATGCATATTCTTGGTACCATTTGAAATGAAACACTTTGAAGTTTGTGCAAATGTGAAAGGAATGTAGGAAAATATAACACAATAATTCTGGTAAAAGATAAAACAAAGAAAAACCAACCATCCTTTTGTATTTTTTTTGCACCATCATCTTTGAAAGAGAAAGGCCTTAATGTATTATTCCAACCCAGGTAAAATTCAGGTTTTGGCCACTAGATGGCAGCAGGGTATGAGCAAGGTTTTAGACTGATCCAATGAACCATTGCATTTCGGTTCAAAATTCTGTAACAAGACTGCCCAAATATGCCTAATTTGTTAATTAATAACTTTTCATGTTCAAAACTGTGCACTCTCCTCAAACAATAGCATGGTATTCTTTCACTGTAATAGCTACTGTAAATTGGACAGTGCAGTTAGATAAACAAGAATTTAAGCTTTCTGCCCATATCAGAGATGTCTATGTCCTGGAAAATGTTCTTGTTACTTACAACCTCATGCTAATTGCATTAGCCTACGTTAGCTCAACGTCCCGCGGGGACACACACGTTAGCTCATGGTCTAGTGGTGCTAGTATTTTAATATATGGTATAAAGCATGGTACTGTATAGTGACACTTTAGTTCAGGGGTGTCAAACTCATTCCACAGAGGGCCCAGTGTCTGCAGGTTTTAGTTTTTTCCTTCCAGATAAGACCTAGACAACCAGGTGTGGTTCGGCATATTTATTTTTTATGTCCATCTAAATGTTAGCTATTAAAAATCAGGTCTAACAAGAACAGCAAGGGGTTAAAAATCCATCCGTTTCAAAAAAAGAAGTCAATGTATGCCGATGACTCAATTTTCTGCTTAAGTCCGCAGTCTGGATCCCTGCACGGTTTCATTGAAGATAACTTTTCTAGCCTCTCTGGACTAAAACCCAATTAAGTGTACCATATTAGGTATTAGAATGTTATTAAAATACACAGTGTTTATACAACCTTGTAGTTTACCAATACAATGGGCTGATGGTGAAGTAAACATATTGATATTCTTATCTCTAAAGATATAAATGAACTTACCAAAACCAATTTAATAAAAAGGTGGCAAAAAAATAGACAAGATTCTGCAAACATGGAGACCTGAAGAAGTCTATTTTATGGTAAAATCACAGTTTAATTATTTACTCATGGGGCTGCCTACTCCAGACAACTCATTTTTTTAAATCATATGAGCAAAAAAAATGTTTCACTTCATTGGAACGCTAAGCCAGTCAAAATTAAACTTGCCTATTTACATAATGAATACGTGCTTGGGGGGCTGAAATGATTAAATATTAAAGCTTTAAACCTCTCACTAAAAGCTTCACTCATTGATAATTATACTTAAACCCAAACGGGTTCTCCAGTAGATTATTAAGGCTCATCCTTTGTTCAAAAATTGCCCTTTTGCCTTTATACAGATTACAACTTTTAATTTCCCGATTCATTGAAAATGAAACTTTTGTTCAAAATAATGCCCTTTCATAACCAAGCCATGCAAAGCTGGTTACAATTTAAATGTTATCCTCCAGAAAAGACAGAACAAATATTATGTTTCAACTGAAATATACTGATTAAAAAAAATGTTCTTCATAGATAAAAAAAAGAAAAAAGATTGGTTTTGTGTGTATTAACGATATTATGAATAGGAGGAGTTATGTCATACAGTTTGGACACACCTACTCATTCAAGGGTTTTTCTTTATTTTTAATATTTTCTACATTGTAGTCAAGACAACAAAACTATGAAGTAACACATATGGAATCATATTTTAACCAAAAAAAGTGTTAAACAAATCCAAATATATTTTAATATTTAACATTCTTCTAAGTAGCCACCCTTTGCCTTGATGACAGCTTTGCACACTCTTGGCATTCTCTCAACCAGCTTCATGATATAGTCACCTGGAATGCATTTCAATTAACAGGTGCGCCTTGTTAAAAGTTAATTTGTGGAATATATTTTCTACTTAATGCTTTTGAGCCAGTCAGTAGGGTTGTGACAAGGCATTGGTGGTATACAGAAGATAGCCCTCTTTGGTAAAAGGACAAGTTCATAAAATAAAAAATATTGTATTTATTTTTTATTTTATTTACATTTATTTAACTAGGCAAGTCAGTTAAGAACAATTTTTTATTTACAACGACCGCCTACCAAAAGGCAAAGAGCCTCCTGCGGGGACGGGGGCTGGGATTAAAGATTAAATAAATTAAATATAAATACTGTATATGAACAAAACACACATCACGACAAGAGAGACAACACGACACTACATAAAGAGAGACCAAAGACAACATAGCATGGCAACAACAAATGACAACACAGCATGGCAGCAACACATGACAACAACATGGTAGCAACAAAACATGACAGCAGCACAACATGGTAGCAGCACAACATGGTAGCAGCACAACATGGTAGCAGCACAACATGGTAGCAGCACAACATGGTAGCAGCACAACATGGTAGCAGCACAACATGGTAGCAGCACAACATGGTAGCAGCACAACATGGTAGCAGCACAACATGGTAGCAGCACAAAACATGGTAGCAGCACAACATGGTAGCAGCACAAAACATGGTAGCAGCACAAAACATGACAGCAGCACAACATGGTAGCAGCACAACATGGTAGCAGCACAACATGGTAGCAGCACAACATGGTAGCAGCACAACATGGTAGCAGCACAACATGGTAGCAGCACAACATGGTAGCAGCACAAAACATGACAGCAGCACAACATGGTAGCAGCACAACATGGTAGCAGCACAACATGGTAGCAGCACAACATGGTAGCAGCACAACATGGTAGCAGCACAACATGGTAGCAGCACAACATGGTAGCAGCACAAAACATGACAGCAGCACAACATGGTAGCAGCACAACATGGTAGCAGCACAACATGGTAGCAGCACAACATGGTAGCAGCACAACATGGTAGCAGCACAACATGGTAGCAGCACAACATGGTAGCAGCACAAAACATGACAGCAGCACAACATGGTAGCAGCACAAAACATGACAGCAGCACAACATGGTAGCAGCACAACATGGTAGCAGCACAAAACAGGGTACAAACATTATTGGGTACAGACAACAGCACAAAGGACAAGAAGGTAGAGACAACAATACATCACGCAAAGCAGCCACAACTCTGTCAAAGCTGCCAAAACTGTTAGTAAGCAAAGAGAAACTACAGTCCATCATTACTTTAAGACATGAAGGCCAGTCAATACGGAACATTTCTAGAACTTTGAAAGTTTCTTCAAGTGCAGTCGCAAAAAAACATCAAGCGCTATGATGAAACTGGCTCTCATGAGGACCGCCACAGGAACACAGGAACTTTTCACTGGTACTGTATGAGAATTGGACTGCCTGTGTAATCGCAGCCGTAATGGTCCAAAGCGCTGACAACTCAATCGTAAAAACCCCCCTGAGGCAAAGAAATAGGACTATGTATTTACAACATGTATTCTTCTTTCCTAATTGGTTCCACTGTAAACAGCAAACACACATTTACAGGCTTCATCCCAAAATAGCACCATTTCCCCTTTGGACCCTCATCCAAAGTAGTGCACTACATAGGGAATAGGTTACACACACACACACACAAACACAAACACAAACACACACACACCCAAACAACTTTCATCCACCATGCACGGCTCTATCGTTCAGTGGTCAGTACTCTGAAAACTAAGCCAGTGATACGGTTACTAAGACGACGGTTACTAAGACGACGGTTACTAAGACGTCGGTTACTAAGAAATCGGTTGCTAAGACTGTCACTGTGGCGCGAGTCCATCAAGACGAACAATGGAAGACGTTGTGGATTGACAAACGTGGTCTGCGTCCTAAATGGAACTCTATTTGTGACATAGTATAGTAGTGGTTTATAAAGTAAATTGTTCTTTATATAATGAGATGCTCTTTACATGATGAGGGTCACTCTGAAAATAACAAAACCACAACAGTAATCTACGACGAAGACCCCAGGTACATTACAGAGTCGGTCTTTACGCTCTAGCCAGAAAAGTCAGTCGGTGTGTTCGTGTGACTGATTGGCTGTGTGTATTGTCATTTTGCACGTTATAGTGGTTTGGTCAGAGCCTTGAGACTCCTTCAATAGTAGAGTGAACTCTTTTTTTTTTTTTTTTTTTTTTTTTATTTAAATTTTATCCCCTTTTCACCCCAATTTTCGTGGTATCCAATAGCTAGTAATTACTATCTTGTCTCATCGCTACAACTCCCGTACGGGCTCGGGAGAGACGAAGGTCGAAAGTCATGCGTCCTCCGAAGCACAACCCAACCAAGCCGCACTGCTTCTTTAACACAACGCGCCTAGAACCCGGAAGCCAGCCGCACCAATGTGTCGGAGGAAACACCGTGCACCTGGCCCCCTTGGTTAGCACGCACTGCGCCCAGCCCGCCACAGGAGTCGCTGGAGCGCGATGAGACAAGGAAATCCCTACCGGCCAAACCCTCCCTTACCCGGACGACGCTAGCCCAATTGTGCGTCGTCCCACGGACCTCCCGGTCGCGGCCGGCTGCAACAGAGCCTGGGGGCGAACCCAGAGACTCTGGTGGCGCAGTTAGCACTGCGATGCAGTGCTCTAGACCACTGCGCCACCCGGGAGGCCTAGTAGAGTGAACTCAAGTCTTTTGGCCTCGTCTCCTGTGACCTCGTCTCTTGTGGCCTTGTGTCTTGTGACCTCGTCTCCTGTGACCTCGTCTCTTGTGACCTAGTCTCTTGTGGCCTCGTCTCTTGTGACCTTGTGTCTTGTGGCCTCGTCTCTTATATGTAAAGTACCAGTCAAAAGTTTGGACACACCTACTCATTCGAAGGTTTTTCTTTATTTTACTATTTTCTACATGTAAAAATAATAGTGAAGACATCAAAACTATGAAATAACACATATCGAATCATGTAGTAACCAAAACAAGTGATAAACAAAATAGATTTTAGATTTTAGATTCTTCAAAGTAGTCACCCTTTGCTTTGATAACAGCTTTGCACACTCTTGGCATTCTCTCAACCAGCTTCACCTGGAATGCTTTTCGAACAGTCTTGAAGGAATTCCCACATATGATGAGCACTTGTTGGCTGCTTTTCCTACACTCTGCGGTCCAACTTATGCCAAACCATTTGGGTTGAGATCAGATAATTGTGGAGGCCAGGTCATCAGATGCAAGACTCCATCACTCTCATTTTTGGTCAAATAGCCCTTACACAGCCTGGAGGTGTGTTGGGTCATTGTCCTGTTGTAAATCAACTGACAGTCCCATTAAGCGCAAACCAGATGTGATGGTGTATTGCTGCAGAATGCTGTGGTAGCCGTGCTGGTTAAGTGTGCCTTGAATTCTAAATAAATCACTGACAGTGTCACCAGCAAAGCACCCCCGCACAAATGCACACCTTGATCCTCCATGCTTCACGGTGGGAACTACACATGCATAGATCATCCGTTCACCTACTCTGCATCTCACAAAGAAATAGTTCAATACAATTAAAAACATTACATTTCACAACAGAATTCACCACACATTAAGTGTGTGCCCTCAGGCCACCAGTCTACTTAAGTGATAATGCCGGAGAAGCCGGCGTTTGAAGAATATATTGGCACAGGTATTTTCAAACCTTGCCAATTTATCCTCCAAACACCGGCTTTGAGGGCATTATCACATAAGTCGAGTGGTGGATACATGAGGCGCAACTTCGCCTGATGAGGAGCAACTTCGCCTGATGAGGAGCAACTTCGCCTGATGAGGAGCAACTTCGCCTGATGAGGAGCATCTTCGCCTGATGAGGAGCAACTTCGCCTGATGAGGAGCAACTTCGCCTGATGAGGAGCATCTTCGCCTGATGAGGAGCATCTTCGCCTGATGAGGAGCAACTTCACCTGATGAGGCGCAACTTCACCTGATGAGGCACAACGTCGCCTGATGAGGAGCAACTTCACCTGATGAGGCACAACGTCGCCTGATGAGGAGCAACTTCAGCTGATGAGGCGCAACTTCACCTGATGAGGCGCAACTTCACCTGATGAGGCACAACTTCGCCTGATGAGGAGCAACTTCACCTGATGAGGAGCAACTTCACCTGATGAGGAGCAACTTCACCTGATGAGGAGCAACTTCACCTGATGAGGAGCAACTTCACCTGATGAGGAGCAACTTCACCTGATGAGGAGCAACTTCACCTGATGAGGAGCAACTTCACCTGATGAGGAGCAACTTCACCTGGCATTGAAAATGTTCTTGCTCGTCAGGACACTGTCGTTCAGAGGAGCTAGCCAACAACACAACTATAGTAACACAATCACTTAAAACTGAAGCTGGAAAGACCGCTAATTAGCTACGTTTCATTTGACATTTTTTTCCGAATTTTTTTGTTTGTTTGTTGTTGTCCATAAAAATGATGCCAGCTGAATCATGATTTTGACTGGCTGAGAAACGCTGCCTGTCTGTCTCGTCCCGACTCCCGGCACGTTCATTACTGGAGATCAAATTTGAACATTGAAACAATGTTGCAAATGTCGGAGAGACAGACAGCAAGGTTTATACAAATCTTTTTTACACAAATCTCCGCTGTTGAAAATTAAATGTTAGTCTAAAAGAAATGTAAGATAATGTCAAGATGCTTTTTATAGTGGAGATCAAGATCTGTCCTGCCTGGGCTGATGAGACAGTGGATCGTGCAGTCAAATGGAACAGAGTAATAGGCATTATAGCGTCATAGATTTAGCCGGTGGCAACTTGTGGTTTTAACCAATCATCATTCAGGATTTGACCCACCCGTTGTATAATACCACATATCTACAATACAAAGCTCATGTCTATGTGTGTGTCTAGGGGGTATTTTATCATGTGTGTTTATGTGTGTCTCTTTACAGTCCTCGCTGTTCCATAAGGTGTATTTGATCTGTTTTTTAAATTTGATTCTACTGCTTGCATCAGTTATTGTTCTGAGACAATTGTAATTTTCCTAAGTCCCTCTTTGTGGCACCTGACCCCACGACTGGACAGTAGTCCAGGTGCGACAAAACTAGGGCCTGTAAGACCTGCCTTGTTGATAGCTACTGTTGCATCAATATGTTTTGACCATGACAGTTTACGATCCAGGGTTACTCCAAGCAGTTTAGTCTCCTCAACTTGCACAATTTCCACATTATCATTACAATATTTAGTGAATGATCTGTCCCAAATACAATACTTTCAGTTTTTGAAAAATGTCTTTCTTCTCCCTATGGCATCACCTATGGCATCACCTATGGCTGGACCATCTGAAGCTACCAAAATCAAGTTATTTCTTTCTCCTCCCTCTTTCTTTTTCTCCTGAATAACTGTTATATGAAAGAGAAAATACTATCTGAGAGAAGAACGAGGAGAGCTAAGGAAAGGGCGGCCATCCGCTGTATATTACAAAAGCATTACAGGGCCACCGGGCCAGCACATCTCACCCCCCCCCCAGTGGGAAGGATGGATGAAAACCATGTCATACATACAGAGAGGAAAGGAGAGGAGAAAAGTGTGTGAACGAGAGTGAGACTGGGAGAAGGAGCGATCAACCGCTATCATCCAGAAGGCGAGGTCAGTACAGGTGCATCAAAGCGGGGACCGAGAGACTGAAAAACCAGCTTCTATCTCAAGGCCATCAGACTGTTAAACAGCCACCACTAGCATTGCGTGGCTGCTGCCAACATACTGACTCAACTCTAGCCACTTTAATAATGGAAAAATGTATGTAATCATTTTATCACTAGCCACTTTATATAATGCTTACATACCCTGCATTACTCATCTCATATGTATATACTGTACTCTATACCATCTACTGCATCTTGCCATCTTGATGTAATACATGTATCACTAGCCACTTTAAACAATGTCACTTTATGTTTACATACCCTACATTACTCATCTCATATGTATATACTGTACTCTATACCATCTACTGCATCTTGCCTATGCCGTTCTGTACCATCACTCATTCATATATCTTTATGTACATATTCTTATTCATTCCTTTACACTTGTGTGTATAAGGTAGTTGTTGTGAAATTGTTAGGTTAGATTACTTGTTAGATATTACTGCATTGTTGGAACTAGAAGCACAAGCATTTCACTACACTCAAATTAACATCTGCTAACCATGGGTATGTGACAAATAAAATTTGATTTATTTGAGAAACAGAGAAAGAGAGAAAGAGAGAGAGAAACAGAGAGACAGAGAGAGAAAAATAAACTGTGATATGAAACTATGATATGAATTCGAGTCTTTTCACAAAATCGACTGTTCAGACCAAACCGTGGAAGCTACAAAATGCAGTAAAAATTCTCACAAATAGCCACAATATTCTTTATTAAGAGGAACTCAAGTAGTAGAACATTTGAGCTGCCGGGACTCATGCTCCGGAGAGCTCCTGCCCAAATCAAAGACTGGAAAGTTAGTTTAACTAAGCATCAGCTTCGGCTGTAGTTTGCTACTGTATGCAACGCTCGAACTTAACGTCAGACTTGAACCCAGTTGGGTGAAAGCAAAATGTATCCTACATAGTCCTCTCTTCATAAGAAACACGTGTCCAGATGTGCACTATATCTGAAGAGAAATTATTAAAAAACGACGGATGATTCTGTCAAGTTTATAAAACTTCAGAACAAATTACACTGTGTTTTTGTCTGACACACCCTTGAGTAACAGGTTGTCTATCCGTTTCAGGGGGACAAATGATTTTCAACACTCCACCTTGTGAAGATAATGACACTGAGCGTTTTTCTAAGATATTGTATTGAGACTGGAGAACACATTGGGAGAGATCTTAGACCATTCCACCATACAGAATAGACTCTCCTATATGGACTGCCCTCTTCAATTCAAACCACAGGTTATCCGTGGGGTTCAAGTCTGGAGACTGACATGAACATTGGCAAAAAATTGTGATTTTTTTTTGTGGTCAATTAACTATTTCTTTGTGGAGTTTGATTAGTGATTGGGGATATTTGAGAAGTGACCCTGGCAGTGGAAACCCAGTAGTTTTGGGTTAAAATGTCCTGGTGTGTCAAGGCTTAGGAGAAGCCAGGATGCAGACTGTTTCGGAGAAACAAACGTTTCTTACAAAAACAGGGGGGGCAGGCAAAGGACAGGTCAAGGGGCAGGCAGAGGTCAGTAGTCCAGAGCAGAGTCCGAAAGCTACAGAACTGCAGGCAGGCTCAGGGTCAGGGCAGGCAGAGGTCAGTAATCCAGAGCAGAGTCCGAAAGCTACAGAACGGCAGGCAGGCTCAGGGTCAGGGCAGGCAGAGGTCAGTAATCCAGAGCAGAGTCCGAAAGCTACAGAACGGCAGGCAGGCTCAGGGTCAGGGCAGGCAGAGGTCAGTAATCCAGAGCAGAGTCCGAAAGCTACAGAACGGCAGGCAGGCTCAGGGTCAGGGCAGGCAGAGGTCAGTAATCCAGAGCAGAGTCTGAAAGCTACAGAACGACAGGCAGGCTCAGGGTCAGGGCAGGCAGAGGTCAGTAATCCAGTGGTGTGACAAGGTACAGAACGGCAGGCAGGCTCAGGGTCAGGGCAAGGCAGAGGTCAGGGTCAGGGCAGGCAGAGGTCAGTAATCCAGTGGTGTGACAGGGTACATAACGACAGGCAGGCAGAACGGTCAAAAACCGTGAAAGCTAGAAAACAGGAACTAGAGACAGACAGGATCACGGGGGGAAAACGCTGGTAGGCTTGATGAAACAAAACGAACTGGCAACAGACAAACAGAAAACACAGGTTTAAATACACAGGGGATAATGGGGAAGGTGGGTGACACCTGGAGGGGGGTGGAAACAAGCACAAAGACAGATGAAACAGATCAGGGTGTGACATGGTACTTGCTAAAGTTCATGATGACGTTGACCTTAACAAGGGCCTCATGTAGGACCAGTGGAAGCAAAATAGCCTGATAACATCAAAGATCCACCACCATATTTGACAGTAGGTATGAGGTACTTTCGCTAATGGTTTTTCGCTAAGGTTTTTTGCTACGATTTTTCACTAATGTGCTTGGCCAAAGAGCTCTATTTTCATATCATCCAACCATCGCACCACCTGGAGTTTGATAAACGGCACTGGAACAGGTGGCCAGATGACATGAAAATAGACTTAACCTGTTGGGGATGGGGGCGCTGTTTAGACTATTTATGCTAATGTGGCTAATTTTTTAAACGGCTTCCCACAAAATCCTTGATCGTACAATATGCATATTATTATTATTATTGGATAGAAAACAGTCTATAGTTTCTATAGGAGTTGAAATTTTGTCTCTAAGTGGAACAGAGCCCATTCTACAGCAATTTCCCTGACATGGAGTCAGATTTGAGAAACGTTGGCCACTTTTCTGAAGTCATTTAAAAGGGCACTGTCGTTGCTATGACTATACGGACACTTCTTACGTCTTCCCCTGGATGCCTTTACGTGATGACGATTCCAACGGGCTCGATTGCTCGTTCACAGGCCCTACAAATGAAAAAAACCTTTAGCTAGCAAGTCTTTTCTTGCTGCGTAACGCGCGTGGAGGACACCGACCCTCTCCTGTTCCAAGCGTTAGTTTAGCCTGTTATATTTCTCCGGTCATCTTTTCACTCGTTATAGGAGTTAAAAACATCATAAGGTAGTTAATTTAAAGCGTTTTATAGCAATTTATATCCGTTTAGTGCGATTTTGGGACATTTATTTTTGCAACGATGTGAAAAGTTGGGCACGCTTTTCAGTTCATCCCGAACGCAGTTGACATTTCCACATGGCAAGAGGACAGCTTTCCACCAAAAGACGATTTCTCCCAAGAAGGATCCTTTGCCCAAGATACTGATGGAAGAACAGCTCAAGGTAGGACATTTTTATTATGATAAATCGTGTTTCTGTCGAAACATTTTAGTGGCTTAGGACGCCATGTTTTTTGACGTAGCTTCGCTTGGCGCAAACTGTATTGAAAAGTAAGGATAAATTAAAAAATGTAATAACGCAATTGTATTAAGAATTAAATTGTCTATCAATCCCTGTCCACCCTATATTTTTTAGTCACGTTTATGAGTATTTATGTATAAGAGTAGATCACTGTCTAAGTGGCGCAAGGACTTTTTCTTTACCAGCTTGTCTACATTTCACATTGTCTAACCATGATTTTGGTGGCTAAATATAAACATTTTCGATCAAACTGTATATGCATGTTGTAATGTGATGTTACAGGAGTGTCATCGGAAGAATTCTGAGAAGGTTAGTGAAAAAATTAATATCTTTTGGCGATGTTGACTTTTATCGCTCACTTTGGCTAGAATCAATGCTGGGCTGCTAATTGCTATGTGCTAAGCTAATATAACGATTTATTGTGTTTTCGCTGTAAGACACTTAGAAAATCTGAAATATTGTCTGTATTCACAGGATCTGTGTCTTTCGATTCGTGTATGCTGTGTATTTTTACGAAATGTTTGATGATTAGTAGTTAGGTAAACACGTTGCTCATTGTAATTATTCTAGTCCATTTGTGATGGTGGGTGCAATTGTAAACTATGCCATCTACCTGAAATATGCACTTTTTTCTAACAAAACCTATCCCATACCATAAATATGTTATCAGACTGTCATCTAATGAGTTTTTTTGTTGGTTAGGGGCTATAAATATCTTAGTTTAGCCGAATTGGTGATGGCTACTGGTGTTGGTGGACAAATAAAAGATGGTGGATTATGCTAATGTGTTTTTAGGTAATAGATGTACATCTTTACATATTGTGTCTTCCCTGTAAAACATTTTAAAAATCGGAAATGTTGACTGGATTCACAAGATCTGTGTCTTTCATTAGCTGTATTGGACTTTAATGTGTGAAAGTTAAATATTTTAAAAAAATATTTTTTTTGAATTTCGCGGCACTGGTTTTTCAGTGGGGGGGGGGGGGGGGTGTGCCGCTAGCGCCACGCTGATCCTAGACAGGTTTTAAGATGGTCAGAGTTGCTCCACTCCTCAAGAAACCAACACTCTGACGTTCCAAAACTCTCTCGTTATCTCTCTCAGAAGGATCTTCTTGACCCTAAACCAGTCAGTCTTTAAGACGGGTCACTCAAACCGAGACTGATCTTCTCTGTGTCACGGAGGCTCTCCGCTCTGCCAAAGCTGACTCTTCTCTGTGTCACGGAGGCTCTCCGCTCTTCCAAAGCTGACTCTTCTCTGTGTCACGGAGGCTCTCCGCTCTTCCAAAGCTGACTCTTCTCTGTGTCACGGAGGCTCTCCGCTCTTCCAAAGCTGACTCTTCTCTGTGTCACGGAGGCTCTCCGCTCTTCCAAAGCTGACTCTCCTCTGTGTCACGGAGGCTCTCCGCTCTGCCAAAGCTGACTCTCTCTCCTCTGTTTTCATCCTCCTAGATCTATCCGCTGCCTTCGACACCGTTGAAACATCAGATCCTCCTCTCCACCCTGTCAGGGCTGGGAGTCTCAGGCTCTATCAGATCCTCCTCTCCACCCTCTCAGCGCTGGGAGTCTCAGGCTCTGTCAGATCCTCCTCTCCACCCTCTCAGGGCTGGGAGTCTCAGGCTCTATCAGATCCTACTCTCCAGCCTGTCAGGGTTGGACGTCTCAGGCTCTATCAGATCCTCCTCTCCACCCTGTCAGGGTTGGGAGTCTCAGGCTCTATCAGATCCTCCTCTCCACCCTCTCAGGGCTGGGAGTCTCAGGCTCTATCAGATCCTCCTCTCCACCCTGTCAGGGCTGGACGTCTCAGGCTCTATCAGATCCTCCTCTCCACCCTCTCAGGGCTGGGAGTCTCAGGCTCTATCAGATCCTCCTCTCCACCCTCTCAGGGCTGGGAGTCTCAGGCTCTGTCAGATCCTCCTCTCCACCCTCTCAGGGCTGGGAGTCTCAGGCTCTATCAGATCCTCCTCTCCACCCTGTCAGGGTTGGACGTCTCAGGCTCTATCAGATCCTCCTCTCCACCCTGTCAGGGCTGGACGTCTCAGGCTCTATCAGATCCTCCTCTCCACCCTGTCAGGGCTGGGAGTCTCAGGCTCTATCAGATCCTCCTCTCCACCCTCTCAGGGCTGGACGTATCAGGCTCTATCAGATCCTCCTCTCCACCCTCTCAGGGCTGGACGTCTCAGGCTCTATCAGATCCTCCTCTCCACCCTGTCAGGGTTGGACGTCTCAGGCTCTATCAGATCCTCCTCTCCACCCTGTCAGGGTTGGGAGTCTCAGGCTCTATCAGATCCTCCTCTCCACCCTCTCAGGGCTGGGAGTCTCAGGCTCTGTCAGATCCTCCTCTCCACCCTCTCAGGGCTGGGAGTCTCAGGCTCTATCAGATCCTCCTCTCCACCCTGTCAGGGTTGGACGTCTCAGGCTCTATCAGATCCTCCTCTCCACCCTCTCAGGGCTGGGAGTCTCAGGCTCTATCAGATCCTCCTCTCCACCCTGTCAGGGTTGGACGTCTCAGGCTCTATCAGATCCTCCTCTCCACCCTGTCAGGGTTGGGAGTCTCAGGCTCTATCAGATCCTCCTCTCCACCCTCTCAGGGCTGGGAGTCTCAGGCTCTGTCAGATCCTCCTCTCCACCCTCTCAGGGCTGGGAGTCTCAGGCTCTATCAGATCCTCCTCTCCACCCTGTCAGGGTTGGACGTCTCAGGCTCTATCAGATCCTCCTCTCCACCCTGTCAGGGTTGGGAGTCTCAGGCTCTATCAGATCCTCCTCTCCACCCTCTCAGGGCTGGGAGTCTCAGGCTCTATCAGATCCTCCTCTCCACCCTGTCAGGGCTGGGAGTCTCAGGCTCTATCAGATCCTCCTCTCCACCCTGTCAGGGTTGGACGTCTCAGGCTCTATCAGATCCTCCTCTCCACCCTCTCAGGGCTGGGAGTCTCAGGCTCTGTCAGATCCTCCTCTCCACCCTGTCAGGGTTGGACGTCTCAGGCTCTATCAGATCCTCCTCTCCACCCTGTCAGGGTTGGATGTCTCAGGCTCTATCAGATCCTCCTCTCCACCCTGTCAGGGTTGGGAGTCTCAGGCTCTATCAGATTCTCCTCTCCACCCTCTCAGGGCTGGGAGTCTCAGGCTCTATCAGATCCTCCTCTCCACCCTCTCAGGGCTGGGAGTCTCAGGCTCTATCAGATCCTCCTCTCCACCCTCTCAGGGTTGGACGTCTCAGGCTCTATCAGATCCTCCTCTCCACCCTGTCAGGGCTGGGAGTCTCAGGCTCTATCAGATCCTCCTCTCCACCCTGTCAGGGCTGGGAGTCTCAGGCTCTATCAGATCCTCCTCTCCACCCTCTCAGGGCTGGACGTCTCAGGCTCTATCAGATCCTCCTCTCCACCCTGTCAGGGTCGGATGTCTCAGGCTCTATCAGATCCTCCTCTCCACCCTCTCAGGGCTGGGAGTCTCAGGCTCTGTCAGATCCTCCTCTCCACCCTCTCAGGGTTGGACGTCTCAGGCTCTATCAGATCCTCCTCTCCACCCTGTCAGGGCTGGACGTCTCAGGCTCTATCAGATCCTCCTCTCCACCCTCTCAGGGTTGGACGTCTCAGGCTCTATCAGATCCTCCTCTCCACCCTGTCAGGGTTGGACGTCTCAGGCTCTATCAGATCCTCCTCTCCACCCTCTCAGGGTTGGACGTCTGAGGCTCTATCAGATCCTCCTCTCCACCCTGTCAGGGTTGGGAGTCTCAGGCTCTATCAGATCCTCCTCTCCACCTTCTCAGGGCTGGACGTCTCAGGCTCTATCAGATCCTCCTCTCCACCGTCTCAGGGCTGGACGTCTCAGGCTCTATCAGATCCTCCTCTCCACCCTGTCAGGGTTGGGAGTCTCAGGCTCTGTCAGATCCTCCTCTCCAACCTGTCAGGGTAAGGAGTCTCAGGCTCTATCAGATCCTCCTCTCCACCCTCTCAGGGCTGGGAGTCTCAGGCTCTATCAGATCCTCCTCTCCACCCTCTCAGGGCTGGGAGTCTCAGGCTCTATCAGATCCTCCTCTCCACCCTCTCAGGGCTGGGAGTCTCAGGCTCTATCAGATCCTCCTCTCCACCCTCTCAGGGCTGGGAGTCTCAGGCTCTATCAGATCCTCCTCTCCACCCTCTCAGGGCTGGGAGTCTCAGGCTCTATCAGATCCTCCTCTCCACCCTCTCAGGGCTGGGAGTCTCAGGCTCTATCAGATCCTCCTCTCCACCCTCTCTGGGTTGGACGTCTCAGGCTCTATCAGATCCTCCTTTCCACCCTGTCAGGGCTGGGAGTCTCAGGCTCTATCAGATCCTCCTCTCCACCCTGTCAGGGTTGGACGTCTCAGGCTCTATCAGATCCTCCTCTCCACCCTCTCAGGGCTGAGAGTCTCAGGCTCTATCAGATCCTCCTCTCCACCCTCTCAGGGCTGGGAGTCTCAGGCTCTATCTGATCCCCCTTTCCACCCTCTCAGGGCTGGGAGTCTCAGGCTCTATCAGATCCTCCTCTCCACCCTGTCAGGGTTGGGAGTCTCAGGCTCTGTCAGATCCTCCTCTCCACCCTCTCAGGGCTGGGAGTCTCAGGCTCTGTCAGATCCTCCTCTCCACCCTGTCAGGGCTGGGAGTCTCAGGCTCTATCAGATCCTCCTCTCCACCCTGTCAGGGTTGGACGTCTCAGGCTCTATCAGATCCTCCTCTCCACCCTGTCAGGGCTGGGAGTCTCAGGCTCTATCAGATCCTCCTCTCCACCCTCTCAGGGCTGGGAGTCTCAGGCTCTATCAGATCCTCCTCTCCACCCTGTCAGGGCTGGGAGTCTCAGGCTCTATCAGATCCTCCTCTCCACCCTGTCAGGGCTGGGAGTCTCAGGCTCTATCAGATCCTCCTCTCCACCCTCTCAGGGCTGGACGTCTCAGGCTCTATCAGATCCTCCTCTCCACCCTGTCAGGGTTGGATGTCTCAGGCTCTATCAGATCCTCCTCTCCACCCTCTCAGGGCTGGGAGTCTCAGGCTCTGTCAGATCCTCCTCTCCACCCTCTCAGGGTTGGACGTCTCAGGCTCTATCAGATCCTCCTCTCCACCCTGTCAGGGCTGGACGTCTCAGGCTCTATCAGATCCTCCTCTCCACCCTCTCAGGGTTGGACGTCTCAGGCTCTATCAGATCCTCCTCTCCACCCTGTCAGGGTTGGACGTCTCAGGCTCTATCAGATCCTCCTCTCCACCCTCTCAGGGTTGGACGTCTGAGGCTCTATCAGATCCTCCTCTCCACCCTGTCAGGGTTGGGAGTCTCAGGCTCTATCAGATCCTCCTCTCCACCTTCTCAGGGCTGGACGTCTCAGGCTCTATCAGATCCTCCTCTCCACCGTCTCAGGGCTGGACGTCTCAGGCTCTATCAGATCCTCCTCTCCACCCTGTCAGGGTTGGGAGTCTCAGGCTCTGTCAGATCCTCCTCTCCACCCTGTCAGGGTAAGGAGTCTCAGGCTCTATCAGATCCTCCTCTCCACCCTCTCAGGGCTGGGAGTCTCAGGCTCTATCAGATCCTCCTCTCCACCCTCTCAGGGCTGGGAGTCTCAGGCTCTATCAGATCCTCCTCTCCACCCTCTCAGGGCTGGGAGTCTCAGGCTCTATCAGATCCTCCTCTCCACCCTCTCAGGGCTGGGAGTCTCAGGCTCTATCAGATCCTCCTCTCCACCCTCTCAGGGCTGGGAGTCTCAGGCTCTATCAGATCCTCCTCTCCACCCTCTCTGGGTTGGACGTCTCAGGCTCTATCAGATCCTCCTTTCCACCCTGTCAGGGCTGGGAGTCTCAGGCTCTATCAGATCCTCCTCTCCACCCTGTCAGGGTTGGACGTCTCAGGCTCTATCAGATCCTCCTCTCCACCCTGTCAGGGCTGGGAGTCTCAGGCTCTATCAGATCCTCCTCTCCACCCTCTCAGGGCTGGACGTCTCAGGCTCTATCAGATCCTCCTCTCCACCCTGTCAGGGTTGGATGTCTCAGGCTCTATCAGATCCTCCTCTCCACCCTCTCAGGGCTGGGAGTCTCAGGCTCTGTCAGATCCTCCTCTCCACCCTCTCAGGGTTGGACGTCTCAGGCTCTATCAGATCCTCCTCTCCACCCTGTCAGGGCTGGACGTCTCAGGCTCTATCAGATCCTCCTCTCCACCCTCTCAGGGTTGGACGTCTCAGGCTCTATCAGATCCTCCTCTCCACCCTGTCAGGGTTGGACGTCTCAGGCTCTATCAGATCCTCCTCTCCACCCTCTCAGGGTTGGACGTCTGAGGCTCTATCAGATCCTCCTCTCCACCCTGTCAGGGTTGGGAGTCTCAGGCTCTATCAGATCCTCCTCTCCACCTTCTCAGGGCTGGACGTCTCAGGCTCTATCAGATCCTCCTCTCCACCGTCTCAGGGCTGGACGTCTCAGGCTCTATCAGATCCTCCTCTCCACCCTGTCAGGGTTGGGAGTCTCAGGCTCTGTCAGATCCTCCTCTCCACCCTGTCAGGGTAAGGAGTCTCAGGCTCTATCAGATCCTCCTCTCCACCCTCTCAGGGCTGGGAGTCTCAGGCTCTATCAGATCCTCCTCTCCACCCTCTCAGGGCTGGGAGTCTCAGGCTCTATCAGATCCTCCTCTCCACCCTCTCAGGGCTGGGAGTCTCAGGCTCTATCAGATCCTCCTCTCCACCCTCTCAGGGCTGGGAGTCTCAGGCTCTATCAGATCCTCCTCTCCACCCTCTCAGGGCTGGGAGTCTCAGGCTCTATCAGATCCTCCTCTCCACCCTCTCAGGGCTGGGAGTCTCAGGCTCTATCAGATCCTCCTCTCCACCCTCTCTGGGTTGGACGTCTCAGGCTCTATCAGATCCTCCTTTCCACCCTGTCAGGGCTGGGAGTCTCAGGCTCTATCAGATCCTCCTCTCCACCCTGTCAGGGTTGGACGTCTCAGGCTCTATCAGATCCTCCTCTCCACCCTCTCAGGGCTGAGAGTCTCAGGCTCTATCAGATCCTCCTCTCCACCCTCTCAGGGCTGGGAGTCTCAGGCTCTATCTGATCCCCCTTTCCACCCTCTCAGGGCTGGGAGTCTCAGGCTCTATCAGATCCTCCTCTCCACCCTGTCAGGGTTGGGAGTCTCAGGCTCTGTCAGATCCTCCTCTCCACCCTCTCAGGGCTGGGAGTCTCAGGCTCTGTCAGTTCCTCCTCTCCACCCTGTCAGGGCTGGGAGTCTCAGGCTCTATCAGATCCTCCTCTCCACCCTGTCAGGGTTGGACGTCTCAGGCTCTATCAGATCCTCCTCTCCACCCTGTCAGGGCTGGGAGTCTCAGGCTCTATCAGATCCTCCTCTCCACCCTCTCAGGGCTGGGAGTCTCAGGCTCTATCAGATCCTCCTCTCCACCCTGTCAGGGCTGGGAGTCTCAGGCTCTATCAGATCCTCCTCTCCACCCTGTCAGGGCTGGGAGTCTCAGGCTCTATCAGATCCTCCTCTCCACCCTCTCAGGGCTGGACGTCTCAGGCTCTATCAGATCCTCCTCTCCACCCTGTCAGGGTTGGATGTCTCAGGCTCTATCAGATCCTCCTCTCCACCCTCTCAGGGCTGGGAGTCTCAGGCTCTGTCAGATCCTCCTCTCCACCCTCTCAGGGTTGGACGTCTCAGGCTCTATCAGATCCTCCTCTCCACCCTGTCAGGGCTGGACGTCTCAGGCTCTATCAGATCCTCCTCTCCACCCTCTCAGGGTTGGACGTCTCAGGCTCTATCAGATCCTCCTCTCCACCCTGTCAGGGTTGGACGTCTCAGGCTCTATCAGATCCTCCTCTCCACCCTCTCAGGGTTGGACGTCTGAGGCTCTATCAGATCCTCCTCTCCACCCTGTCAGGGTTGGGAGTCTCAGGCTCTATCAGATCCTCCTCTCCACCTTCTCAGGGCTGGACGTCTCAGGCTCTATCAGATCCTCCTCTCCACCGTCTCAGGGCTGGACGTCTCAGGCTCTATCAGATCCTCCTCTCCACCCTGTCAGGGTTGGGAGTTTCAGGCTCTGTCAGATCCTCCTCTCCACCCTGTCAGGGTAAGGAGTCTCAGGCTCTATCAGATCCTCCTCTCCACCCTCTCAGGGCTGGGAGTCTCAGGCTCTATCAGATCCTCCTCTCCACCCTCTCAGGGCTGGGAGTCTCAGGCTCTATCAGATCCTCCTCTCCACCCTCTCAGGGCTGGGAGTCTCAGGCTCTATCAGATCCTCCTCTCCACCCTCTCAGGGCTGGGAGTCTCAGGCTCTATCAGATCCTCCTCTCCACCCTCTCAGGGCTGGGAGTCTCAGGCTCTATCAGATCCTCCTCTCCACCCTCTCTGGGTTGGACGTCTCAGGCTCTATCAGATCCTCCTTTCCACCCTGTCAGGGCTGGGAGTCTCAGGCTCTATCAGATCCTCCTCTCCACCCTGTCAGGGTTGGACGTCTCAGGCTCTATCAGATCCTCCTCTCCACCCTCTCAGGGCTGAGAGTCTCAGGCTCTATCAGATCCTCCTCTCCACCCTCTCAGGGCTGGGAGTCTCAGGCTCTATCTGATCCCCCTTTCCACCCTCTCAGGGCTGGGAGTCTCAGGCTCTATCAGATCCTCCTCTCCACCCTGTCAGGGTTGGACGTCTCAGGCTCTATCAGATCCTCCTCTCCACCCTGTCAGGGCTGGGAGTCTCAGGCTCTATCAGATCCTCCTCTCCACCCTCTCAGGGCTGGGAGTCTCAGGCTCTATCAGATCCTCCTCTCCACCCTCTCAGGGCTGGGAGTCTCAGGCTCTATCAGATCCTCCTCTCCACCCTCTCAGGGCTGGGAGTCTCAGGCTCTATCAGATCCTCCTCCACCCGCTCAGGGCTGGGAGTCTCAGGCTCTATCAGATCCTCCTCTCCACCCTGTCAGGGTTGGACGTCTCAGGCTCTGCACACTCTTGGATTGCATCCTACCTGGCAGGTCTCTCCTACCAGGTGGTGTGGAGAGGATCTGAGTCTGCACCACATACTTTCATTACTGGTGTCCCCCAGGTCTCAGTTCTAGGCCCCCTCTTCTTCTCTCTACACACCAAGTCACTCAGCTCTGTCATATTCTCACATGGTCTCTCCTATCACTGCTATGAGGATGGACCTCTCCTCTTCTCTCTATAGACCAAGTCACTCAGCTCTGTCATATCCTGTCTAGCCCCGGGGTGCCGCTAGTGGCACACCCCCCCCACCCCCACTGAAAAGGCAGAGCCGCGAAATTCAAAAAATATATATTTTTTAAATATTTAACTGTCACACATTAAAGTCCAATACAGCTAATGAAAGACACAGATCTTGTGAATCTTGTGAATACAATACAGCCAACTTGTCCGATTTTTAAAATGTTTTACAGGGAAGACACAATATGTAAAGATGTAAATCTATTAGCTAAAAACATTAGCATAATCCACCATCTTTTCTTTGTCCACCAACACCAGTAGCTATCACCAATTCGGCTAAACTAAGATATTGATAGCCACCAACCAAGAAAAAACCTCCTCAGATGACAGTCTGATAACATATTTATGGTATAGGATAGGTTTTGTTAGAAAAATGTGCATATTTCAGGTAGATGTCATAGTTTACAATTGCACCCACCGTCACAAATGGACTAGAATAATTACAATGAGCAACGTGTTTACCTAACTACTAATCATCAAACATTTCGTAAAAATACACAGCATACACTAATCGAAAGACACAGATCCTGTGAATACAGACAATATTTCAGATTTTCTAAGTGTCTTACAGCGAAAACACAATAAATCGTTATATTAGCATAGCACATGTGCAAACATTACCCCAGCATTGATTCTAGCCAAAGAGAGCGATAATGTAAACATCGCCAAAATATATTAATTTTTTCACTAACCTTCTCAGAATTCTTCAGATGACACTCCTGTAACATCACATTACAACATACATATACAGTTTGTTCGAAAATGTGCATATTTAGCCACCAAAATCATGGTTAGACAATGAGAAAAGTAGCCCAGCTGGTCAGAAAATGTCGTGCGCCATATTAGACAGTGATCTAGTCGTATACATAAATACTCATAAACGTGACTAAAAAATATAGGGTGGACAGCGATTGATAGACAATTTAATTCTTAATACAATCGCAGAATTACATTTTTAAAATTATCCTTACTTTTCAATACAGTTTGCGCCAAGCGAAGCTACGTCAAAAAAGATGGCGTCCTAAGCCACTAACATTTTTCGACAGAAACACGATTTATCATAATAAATTGTTCCTACTTTGAGCTGTTCTTCCATCAGAATCTTGGTCAAAGAATCCTTTCTTGGGTCTAATCGTCTTTTGGTCGAAAGCTGTCCTCTTGCCATGCAGAAATGCACATTGCGTTCGGCATGAACTGGAACGGTGCCCAGAGATTCACAGTGGCTCAGAAATAAATGTCCCAAAATCGCACTAAACGGATATAAATTGCTATAAAACGCTTTAAATTAACTACCTTATGATGTTTTTAACTCCTATAACGAGTAAAAATATGACCGGAGAAATATAACTGGCTACACTAATGCTTGGAAAAACAGTAGGTCGGTGTCCTCCACGCACCTGACGCACCAAGAAAAGAGTTCCTACCTACAGGATTTTTTCATTTATAGTGGCTGTGATTGGGCAATCGATACCATTCAAAGCGTCATCACGTAAAGGCATCCAGGGGAAGACGTAAGCAGTGTCCGTATACTCATAGGAATAACAGTGGCCTTAAAACTGACTCCAGAACAGGGGCCAAAATGTGTGAAATCTGACTCCATGTCAGGGAAATTGCTGTAGAATGAGTTCTGTTCCACTTAGAGACAAGATTTCAACGGCTATAGAAACTATAGACTGTTTTCTATCCAATAATAATAATAATATGCATATTGTACGATCAAGGATTTTGTAGGAAGCCGTTTCAAAAATTACACGATTTCCATAAATAGTGACAACAGCACCCCCTAGCCTTAACAGGATATCCTCACATGGTCTCTCCTATCACTGCTATGAGGATGGACCTCTCCTCTTTTCTCTATACACCAAGTCACTCAGCTCTGTCATATCCTCACATGGTCTCTCCTATCATTGCTATGAGGATAACACTCAACTACTTTTCTCCTTCCCCCCTTCTGACACCCAGGTGATGACACACATCTCTATCTCAGAATGGATGTCACGCCCACCACCTCAAGCTAAACCTCGACAAAATGGAGCAGCTCTTCCTCCAGTGGAAGGTCTGCCTGCTCCAAAAACACTCCATCATGGTTGACAACTCCTCGGTGTCCCCCTCCCAGAGTGTTGAGAGAGGGGGGGTTGAGGTGGGGGGGGGGGGGGGGGTGGAGGTAGGGCGGGAGGGGGTGGAGGTGGGAGAGAGAGGGGGGGGGTTAGGTGGGGGGGTGGAGATGGGGAGAGAGGGGGTGGAGGTGGGAGGGAGAGAGGGGGGGTTGAGGTGGGGGGGTGGAGGTAGGGAGGGAGGGGGGTGGTGGTGGGAGAGAGAGAGGGGGGGTTGAGGTGGGAGAGAGGGATGGGGGTGGATGTAGGGAGAGAGGGAGGGGGTTGGAGGTGGGAGAGAGAGAGGGGAGGTTGAGGTGGGGGGGTGGAGGTGGGGAGGGAGGGGGTGGAGGTGGGAGAGAGGGAGGGGGGGTTGAGGTGGGGGGGTGGAGGTAGGGAGGGAGGAGGTAGGGAGGGAGGGAGGGGGGTGGAGGTGGGAGAGAGGGACGGGGGGTTGAGGTGGCGGGGTGGAGGTAGGGAGGGAGGGGAGGGGAGGTGGGAGAGAGAGAGGGGGGTCGAGGTGGGGGGGTGGAGGTAGGGTGGGAGGGGTGTGGAGGTGGGAGAGAGAGGGGGGGGGTTGAGGTGGGGGGGGTGGAAGTAGGGAGGGAGGGTGTGGAGGTGGGAGAGGGAGAGGGGAGGTTGAGGTGGGGGGGGTGGAAGTAGGGAGGGAGGGTGTGGAGGTGGGAGAGGGAGGGAGGTTGAGGTGCTATGGTATTTCTGCAGGACTAACAGGTCTGTTATTTATGTTCTCCTGTTCTACATTTAGAAAGAACACGTTGTTCAGGGACTTCGTGCAATATGTATCCTGGAGAGTGTCGATGACATGTCATACTGCCACTTGCACAGTGACAGACAGGCCTTCTGTTTCTGTCTCTCTTGCTATCTCTCTCGTCGGGAGTGGAGCTTGGGTCTAACTTTCTAGGTCTGTTAAAATTAAGTTTGTGCTTTAAAGTGATGTAACTATTGGGCCAATATATGTATTTCCCACGTCTCTTCGTCAGAGAAGGTACAGATTCATTTATTTAAATTTCTTCACAGTCTGTCTTCCACTGTGACAGCTCAGGCTAGCTAATAGCTGGAGGTAGGGGCGTATACGAGAGGCATGTGGATGCTGAGAGGGAAGGAGGGGGGATGGAGGGATGAAAGGCTTGTTTGGAGATCTGTGAGCTTTGAGCAGATCAACGCTGGAGTCTTCTGAACAACATGAAAGACAGAGAGAGGAGTGAGAGGGAGCAGGGAGAGAGGAGGGGAAGAGAGAGAGAAAAGAAGGGAGAGGGGGGAGGAGGGGAAAAGAGAGAAAAAAGGAGGGAGAGGGGGGGGGAGTGGAGGGAGAGAGGAGGGAGGGGAAGAGAGAGAGAAAAGGAGGGAGAGGGGGGAGGAGGGGAAGAGAGTGGAGGGAGAGAGGAGGGAGGGGAAGAGAGAGTTGAGGGTGAGAGATGAGTAAAGAGAGGAGGGAGAGAGAGAGAGAGAGAGAGAGGAGGGGAAGAGAGAGAGAGAGAGAGAGAGAGAGAGAGAGAGAGAGAGAGAGAGAGAGAGGGAGAGAGAAAGAGAGAACGTATCAAGCATGGTCTACCAACCAAAGGACATCCAGCCAACTTGACACAACTGTGGGAAGCATTGGAGTCAACATGGGCCACCATCCCTGTGGAACGCTTTCAACACCTTGTAGAGTCCATGCCCCGACGAATTGAGGCTGTTCTGAGGGGATTGCAACACAATATTAGCAAGGTGTTCTTAATGTTTGGTACACTCAGAGTATATTTTGTATCCCGACATCTGCTACAGTGTGAGTTAAGATCAAAAGGCATGTGTTTGTGTGTGAAAACAGGCGGAATGGATTCCATAAGAAACATTACTATGGCAACCCAACATCGGGAAATATCAAATATTGATGCGAAAATGCAACAGGCGGCCCATCCCCTGCTGAAACGTTACTATGGCAACCTCCAACAGGCGGCCCATCGCCCTGCTGTGAAACGTTACTATGGCAACCTCCAACAGGCGGCCCATCGCCCTGCTGTGAAACGTTACTATGGCAACCGACAACAGGAGGCCCATCGCTCTGCTGTTATACATTACTATGGCAACCTGTAACAGGCGGCCCATCACCCTGCTGTGAAACGCTACTATGGCAACCCATCACCCTGCTGTGAAATGTTACTATGGCAACCTACAACAGGCTCTGCTGCTCTGCTGTTATACGTTACTACGGCAACCTGTAACAGGCGGCCACTTCGCCGGATGATTAAGTTAGCCAGGAGTGTCTGGGGGGGTGATTACGGTCATCTATTGTATTTCATGAACACATGTGTACATGTCTAGACAATAGTGACCCATCCACTTAACCACCCCAGCCACATCTAGGTATCGCATTTCCTTTCAAATGACCCATCAATTTAGGGTATCAGGTAAGCGTCATCTAATAATTATGAATTATTTATCAAATATTTCATCTGGAGACTTTCTGTTTTTGACATGGCTACTATACAAGTAACCATTTCACTGTTACCGTTTACACCTTCTGTATCCTGCATATGTGCCAAATAAACGTAGATGTTATTTGATATAGTGTGTGTTTACCAGAGACGGTAATGTGAAGAACAACAGGACCTGCACCCAAGTCAGATTAGGATAAAGGCCAAGGACTAGTTAAAGTTTATGTTTACCTGGAGTTTCCCCTCATTGCTGGCTACTACTTTCACCACTTTTAGTCTTGAAAGCGTTGGTTGTTTACTAAACTACTCACTCTGTTAAGCACATGTGAATAAAGTGGTGGGTGTGGCTAAAGCTTAAGAGGGTGTTAATGATGTTGAATGGGTTGTAGACAAAGAAGAGCTCTCCAGAAGGTGTACCAAAACATTCAAGGGCCATTTTCTCAAAAGTGGGGTTACAAGTTTATCAACTTTCAAAGCAGAATTACTTTCCCATTATTCTTCAACTGTAGTGCATAATATACACTTTTCTAGCTCTGAGTCTCTACAAAATGTTGCTACATAAGACCGAATCACAAATGTGATTTTCCTTTTTTGTATGTTACTTTCACACTATGAGGTCGAAATAACACGGTAAATGATGAACATTATCGTAATGCCCGTTTTTGTGTAATAGCTGCCAGAAGAAAAAATGCTTGGAACATTAGCCTGTTCAAGTGGGATGGAACCTTTTGGTCCACATCATGACGTCACAATGTGATCTGATTACAATAGACCAATAGACTGTTCATCTGGGTAACGGGATGGAATCTAGATCATAATATCAGCCAATCAGGGCTATGTATGTAAATATCTTCAAATTTGTTTTCTAATGCCCACACGATCAGACTGAGCATTTTAAGGACCAAAAGAGGCTCAGGGAAATAAATGATACAAAAATATTGTTTTTTGTTTTTTTTCATTAAATAACATATAGTGATTTATTAGACCTACCGAAATTATAAATAAAACATTTAAAGACTGCATTGGGGCTTTAAACTGTTTTGAATATAAAAGCGGAGAAATGAAATGACTTTTATCATTGAAGAATATATTGTCAACATATCAATTTCAGAGACCAATGTGTCACTGCTTTGAGGCATATATTTCCTTTGATATTATGTGATAGAATCTGAAAATAATAATAATAACCCTAACCCTATGTGATAGAATCTGAAAATAATGACTAAAACTCACAGATTTGATTTGTCAAACTCAGCTTCAGTTGGTAAATACACTGCATCTGACATACCACACGATGCCTGTTACATTTTAGCTTAGTCGTTAGTTAGGGTACCCTAACGCTAACCTTAGCTCTACCCTTAACGCTAACCCAGCCCCAGCCCTACCCTTAACCTTAACCCCATCCCTACCCTTAACCCTAACCTCAACCCTAACCGTAACCCTAACCCTAACCTTAACCTTAACCCTAACCTTAACCCTAACCCTAACCTTAACCCTAACCCTAAACCTAACCCTAACCCTAACCCTAACCCTAACCCTAACCTTAACCCTAACCCTGCCCTTAACCCTAACCTTAACCCTAACCCTAAACCTAACCCTAACCCTAACCTTAACCCTAACCCTAACCTTAACCCTAACCCTGCCCTTAACCCTAACCTTAACCCTAACCCTAACCCTAACCTTAACCCTAACCTTAACTCTAACCCTAACCCTAACCTTAACCCTAACCCTAACCCCAGACGTTCCTATTATCTGATCTATATACAGTAGCTAAGGCTGCAAAATTCAACTCTCTCTCAAGCTAACGAGGAGATAGCGAGAGAAAAATCTGCTTGTGAATAATACAAAGTTTTACCCAGCCAGAGGAGGCTGGTGGGAGGCGCTATAAGAGGACTGGCTCAATGTAAATAGCTGAAATGGAATTAATCAAACACATCATTTAATTGATCATTTAATTAATGGACTCTGTTCCATTAATTCCATTGCAGCCATTACGATGAGCCCGTCCTCCTAAAAGCTCATCCCACCAGCCTCCTCTGTACCCGGCAGACGTTCAATCGCCTGGCTATTCTGGGGCATTAATACCACGGCATCGAGCAGAGACTTGTATACTGTATACATACTGTATATTGTAAATATACTGTGTATATAGGGGCGTCAGGGTAGCCTAGTGGTTAGAGCTGTTGGACTAGTAACCAAAAACTTGTAAGTTCAAATCCCCGAGCTGACAAGGTACAAATCTGGTGTTCTGCACCCCTGAACCCCTGAAACAAGGTAGTTAACCATCATTGAAAATAAGAATTTGTTCTTAACTGACTTGCCTAGAAAAAAAATATATATATATATGAGGCTCTGGGACCATATTCATAAAGTTGAATGCTGATCTAGAATCAGATCCACCGCCCCCTCCCCGCCTGTTCATTCATTATAATCTAAAAGGACAAACTGTTCCTAGACCAGCACTCCTACTCTCAGGAGATGTATGAATATTATAGACTCAACGATAGTCACGTCTATATTAGGTTTTGATTGCATGTTAAAGTGAGGGTTCCCCCCCTCCCTCCTCCTCTTTTCTCATTCAGTACTCTCTATTCCTGAAGGAGATTTGAGACCTCAGCTGTGAACTCCGTTCCTTACATGGTAGCAGGATGGCGTCACGATCCGTTTCGCTAGTTTTCTTGAAGAGAGAAACAAAACGACGGGGTTTTGAATTATTTGCATTCTCTCACAGGCGCAGTTTTGAAACGACCAAAGAAATTCCACAAAGTTGTCAGCAGTGACACTCGAATCACAGAGAATGGAGTAATTTTGACCACTTGACTGACTTTGTGGAACGTGGCTTTGTAGAACGTGGCTTTGTAGAACGTGGCTTTGTGGAACGTGGCTTTGTGGAACGTGGCTTTGTGGAACGTGGCTTTGTGGAACGTGGCTTTGTGGAACGTGGCTTTGTGGAACGTGGCTTTGTGGAACGTGGCTTTGTGGAACGTGGCTTTGTGGAACGTGGCTTTGTGGAACGTGGCTTTGTGGAACGTGGCTTTGTGGAACGTGGCTTTGTGGAACGTGGCTTTGTGGAACGTGGCAGAACAAAGGGATATCTGTGTTCATCCTCCTCAGTTGCCCTCATGCAGTGATGATGGTCTTGGAGTAGGCCAAGCTTCAGGTCATTACCTGATAAGATCACACTGTATCTGAAGTGGAATCTGAGAGCGTTGATTCTGAGCCTTGGTCGTCCTCGTCATACAGCTTAGTGGTAGACTGTCACCATGATCACCTGATCAGGTCGTCCTCGTCATACAGCTTAGTGGTAGACTGTCACCATGATCACCTGATCGGGTCATGCAGCTTAGTGGTAGACTGTCACCATGATCACCTGATCGGGTCATGCAGCTTAGTGGTAGACTGTCACCATGATCACCTGATCGGGTCGTCCTCGTCATACAGCTTAGTGGTAGACTGTCACCATGATCACCTGATCGGGTCATCCTCGTCATACAGCTTAGTGGTAGACTGTCACCATGATCACCTGATCGGGTCGTCCTCGTCATACAGCTTAGTGGTAGACTGTCACCATGATCACCTGATCGGGTCATAAAGCTTAGTGGTAGACTGTCACCATGATCACCTGATCGGGTCATACAGCTTAGTGGTAGACTGTCACCATGATCACCTGATCGGGTCATACAGCTTAGTGGTAGACTGTCACCATGATCACCTGATCTGGTCATACAGCTTAGTGGTACACTGTCACCATCTGAAAAGACATATACACTACATTGCCAAAGGTACAGTATATGGACACCCCTTCATATGAGTGGATACGGCTATTAGAGCCTCTGGCAGGTGAGTATAATCGAGCACACAGCCATGCAATCTCCACTCAACCCCATCGAACACCTTTGGGATGAATCGGAACGCCGACTGCGAGCCAGGCCTAATCGCCCAACATCAGTGCCTGACCTCACTAATGCTCTTGTGGCGGAATGGAAGCAAGTCCCCGCAGCAATGTTCCAACATCTAGTGGAAAGCCTTCCCAGAAGAGTGGAGGCTGTTATAGCAGCAAAAGGGGGGGACCAACTCCATATTAATGCCCATGATTTTAGAATGAGATGTTCGACGAGCAGGTGTCCACATACTTTTGGTCATGTAGTTTAAATACAGGTATGATTTTATTGATAAGGAATCAGTATAAGTACAGGTATAGCAGTAAGGAATGAGGTAAGGTAGCCTAGTAGTCAGGGCGTTGGGCCTATGCCTATAACCGTAAGGTTGCTAGATCAAATCCCCGAGCTGACAAGAATCTGTCATTCTGCCCCTGAACAAGGCAGTTAAACCCACTGTTCCTAGACCGTCATTGTAAATAAGAATTTGTTCTTAACTGACTTGCCTTGTTAAATAAAAACATACTAAATATAAAATAAATAAATAAAATAATAAAAATACGGCAACAAAATGGTCTAAAAACAGAATAACGAGCTGATTGGAGGATAAGTTGAACATCTCAGACACGGGAACGATTGTTTGTGTCACAGCTTGATATTGTCTGTCTCACTTTGTCTGTCACGAAGCCCTCTCTGTTGCTGTTTCCTCTGTCCTAGTTCTGATCTCGTTGTCTGTGAATACACAGAGACACACACACTCACCCACACACTCACCCACACACTCACCCACACACACTTTAATACTCAAGGCTAAAATGTTTTGAAAAACATTTGTACTCCTCACTTCCCATTCATTTTTCTCACAGAGAGAGAGAGACAGACAAACAAAGGAGAAAAAAAGCCTTTGGACATTTTTCACATTTCGTTTTGTGTTGCAGCCTTATTTTAAATGTCATAAAATATATTTTTCCCCCTCAGCAATCTACACACAATAGCCCATAATGACAAAGCAAAAACAGGTTGTTGAATATTTGTAAAATAATAAATAAATAAAAAATACCTTATTTACATAGGTGTTCAGACCCTTTTGCTGAGAGATTTGAAATGGAGCTCAGGTGCATCCTGTTTCCATTGATCATCCTTGAGATGTTTCTACGACTTGATTGGAGTCCACCTGTTGTAAATTCAATTTGATTGGACATGATTTGGAAAGACACACACCTGTCTATATAAGGTCCCACAGTGGGCAGTGCATATCAGAGCAATAACCAAGCCATGAGGTCGAAGGAATTCTCCGTAGAGCTCCAAGACAGGATTGTGTCAAAGCACAGATCTGGGGAAAAAAACTTCTGCAGCATTGAAAGCCCCCAAGAACACAGTGGCCTCCATCATTCTTAAATGGAAGAAGTTTGGAACCACCAAGACTCTTCCTAGAGCTGGCCGCCCGGCCAAACTGAGCAATCGGGGGAGAAGGGCCTTGGTCAGGGAGGTGACCAATAACCCGATGGTCACTCTGACAGAGCTCCAGAGTTCCTCTGTGGAGATGAGAGAACCTTCCAGAAGGACAACCATCTCTGCAGTACGCCACTAATCAGGCCTTTATGGTAGAGTGACCAGACGGAAGCCACTCCTCTGTAAAAAGCACATGACAGTCCACTTAGAGCACCTAAAGGACTCTCAGACCATGAGAAACAAGATTCTCTGGTCTGATGAAACCAAGATTGAACTCTTTAGCCTGAATGCCAAGCGTCACGTCTGGAGGAAACATGGCATCATTCCTACAGTGAAGCATGGTGGTGGCAGCAACATTCTGGGAGGATGTTTTTCAGCGGCAGGGACTGGGAGACTAGTCAGGATCGAGGGAAAGATGAACGGAGCAATGTACGGAGAGATCCCTGATGAAAACCTGCTCCAGAGCGTTCATGACCTCAGACTGGGACAAATGTTCATCTTCCAACAGGACAACGACCCTAAGCACACAGCCAAGACAATGCAGGAGTAGCTTAGGGACAAGTCTCTGAATGTCCTTGAGTGGCCCCGCCAGAGTCCGGAGTTGAACCCCCATCGAACATCTCTGGAGAGACCTGAAAATAGCTGTTCAGCGACGCTCCCCATCCAACCTGACAGAGCTTGAGAGGATCTGCAGAGAAGAATGGGAGAAACTCCCCAAATACAGCTGTGCCAAGCTTTGTAGCGTCATACCCACTGGGATTCTCTGCCTCTAACCCTGTTACTGGGGCTGAGTCACTGGCTTGCTGGTGCTCTTTCATGCCGTCCCTAGGAGGGGTGCGTCACTTGAGTGGGTTGAGTTACTGACGTGAACTTCCTGTCTGGGTTGGCGCCCCCCCTTGGTTGTGCTGTGGTGGAGACCTTTGTGGGCTATACTCGGCCTTGTCTCAGGATTGTAAGTTGGTGGTTGAGGATATCCCTCTAGTGGTGTGGGGGCTGTGCTTTGGCAGAGTGGGTGGGGTTATATCCTTCCTGTTTGGCCCTGTCCGGGGGTTTCTTCAGATGGGGCCACAGTGTCTCCTGACCGCTCCTGTCTCAGCCTCCAGTATTTATGCTGCAGTAGTTTATGTGTCGGGGGGCTAGGGTCAGTTGGTTATACCTGGAGTACTTCTCCTGTCTTATCCAGTGTCCTGTGTGAATTTAAGTATGCTCTCTCTAATTCTCTCGTTCTCTCTTTCTCTCTGAGAACCTGAGCCCTAGGACCATACGTCAGGACTACCGGGCATGCTGACACCTTGCTGTCCCCAGTCCGCCCGGCCTTGCTGCTATTCCAGTTTCAACTGTTTCTGCCTGCGGTTACGAAACCCCCACCTGTCCCAGACCTGCTGTTTTCAACTCTTAATGATCGGCTATGAAAAGCCAACTGAGATTTATTCCTGATTATTATTTGACCATGCTTGTCATTTATGAACATTTTGAAAATCTTGGCTCTCTCTAATTTTCTCCTTCTCTCTTTCTTTCTCTCGGAGGACCTGAGCCCTAGGACCATACGTCGGGACTACCGGCCGTGGTGACTCCTTGCTGCCCTCAGTCCGCCTGGCCTTGCTGCTATTCAAGTTTCAGCTGTTCTGCCTGCGGTTATGGAACCCCTACCTGTCCCAGACCTGTTGTTTTTCAACTCTTAATGATCAGCTATGAAAAGCCAACTGAAAATTATTCATGATTATTTTTTGACCATGCTTGTCACTTATGAACATTTTTGAACATCTTGGCATAGTTCTGTTATAATCTCCACCCGGCACAGCCAGAAGAGGACTGGCCACCCCTCATAGCCTGGTTCCTCTCTAGGTTTCTTCCTAGGTTTTGGCCTTTCTAGGGAGTTTTTCCTAGCCACCGTGCTTCTACACCTGCATTCTAGCTGTTTGGGGTTTTAGGCTGGGTTTCTGTACAGCACTTCGAGATATTATCTGATGTACGAAGGGCTATATAAAATAAAATTGATTGATTGAAGACTTGATGCTGTAATCGCTGCCAAAGGTGCTTCAACAAAGTACTGAGTAAAGGGTCTGAATATTTATGTAAATGTTATATTTAAATTTTTTATTTTTAATAGGTTTTCACAAATGTCTAAAAACATGTTTTTGCTTTGTCATTATGAAGTATTGTGTGTAGATTGATGAGGGGGAAAAAACAATTGAATCCATTTTTCGAATAAGGCTGTAACGTAACAAAATGTGTAAAAAGTCAAGGGGACTGAATACTTTCCGAATGCACTTTAACTGTAAATCAACCATACACAAACAATTAACAAACCAATCAGTAGGAAGTGATGATTCACCATAACGAGATGGGGAGCGAGTACTGAACGACTTCATCAACATAGCATCACTGAGATGGAGTACTGTAGCATGAGGTCATAATGAGGTCATGAAGACAGATGGAGGACTGTAGCATGAGGTCATAATGAGGTCATGAAGACAGATGGAGACGTGCTCTCCTCCACTTGCCGGGACTCCACCTATTTCTTCCCCTTTTGTTGAAATGTTATTTTCTGTTGCCCGCTCCTGAATGAGAGGTTTCATTAGACTCCACTGAACAACAACATGGCAGATCGGTCCAGAATATTACCCTCCAGGAGTGTCTATTAATGATAACTTAGGTCAGTCCGTTACGCATCGCCACCGCCGTGTGTGTTCCACCAGTGTGGAGGATGTCCTGATGACGATGATCAGTGAAGTGGAGCTCATTTACAGTATCAACAGCCTTTACGCTACGGAGAGAGAAAGAGAGAGGGAGAGGAGGGGGAGAGAGAAAGAGAGAAAGGGGAGGGAGGGAATGGGAGAACGTGACAGAGATGATCAGTGAGAGATATAGACAGTAACACCCTCCTAGTAACAGACAGAGATGATCAGTGAGAGATGAGATAGACAGTAACACCCTCCTAGTAACAGACAGAGATGATCAGTGAGAGATATAGACAGTAACATCCTCCTAGTAACAGACAGAGATGATCAGTGAGAGAGATAGACAGAAACACCCTCCTAGTAACAGACAGAGATGATCAGTGAGAGATATAGACAGTAACACCCTCCTAGTAACAGACAGAGATGATCAGTGAGAGATGAGATAGACAGTAACACCCTCCTAGTAACAGACAGAGATGATCAGTGAGAGATGAGATAGACAGTAACACCCTCCTAGTAACAGACAGAGATGATCAGTGAGAGATGAGATAGACAGTAACACCCTCCTAGTAACAGACAGAGATGATCAGTGAGAGATGAGATAGACAGTAACACCCTCCTAGTAACAGACAGAGATGATCAGTGAGAGATGAGATAGACAGTAACACCCTCCTAGTAACAGACAGAGATGATCAGTGAGAGATGAGATAGACAGTAACACCCTCCTAGTAACAGACAGAGATGATCAGTGAGAGATATAGACAGTAACATCCTCCTAGTAACAGACAGAGATGATCAGTGAGAGAGATAGACAGAAACACCCTCCTAGTAACAGACAGAGATGATCAGTGAGAGATGAGATAGACAGTAACACCCTCCTAGTAACAGACAGAGATGATCAGTGAGAGATGAGATAGACAGTAACACCCTCCTAGTAACAGACTGACTGGACGTGATGTCTATACCCTCCCTGTAGAGGGGAAGAGGGATGTCTACACCCTCCCTGTAGAGGGGAAGAGGGATGTCTTTACCCTCCCTGTAGAGGGATGTCTATACCCTCCCTGTAGAGGGATGTCTATACCCTCCCTGTAGAGGGATGTCTATACCCTCCCTGTAGAGGGATGTCTTTACCCTCCCTGTAGAGGGATGTCTATACCCTCCCTGTAGAGGGATGTCTATACCCTCCCTGTAGAGGGATGTCTTTACCCTCCCTGTAGAGGGATGTCTATACCCTCCCTGTAGAGGGATGTCTTTACCCTCCCTGTAGAGGGATGTCTATACCCTCCCTGTAGAGGGATGTCTATACCCTCCCTGTAGAGGGATGTCTATACCCTCCCTGTAGAGGGATGTCTATACCCTCCCTGTAGAGGGATGTCTATACCCTCCCTGTAGAGGGATGTCTATACCCTCCCTGTAGAGGGATGTCTATACCCTCCCTGTAGAGGGATGTCTTTACCCTCCCTGTAGAGGGATGTCTATACCCTCCCTGTAGAGGGGAAGAGGGATGTCTACACCCTCCCTGTAGAGGGATGTCTATACCCTCCCTGTAGAGGGATGTCTATACCCTCCCTGTAGAGGGATGTCTTTACCCTCCCTGTAGAGGGATGTCTATACCCTCCCTGTAGAGGGATGTCTTTACCCTCCCTGTAGAGGGATGTCTATACCCTCCCTGTAGAGGGGAAGAGGGATGTCTACACCCTCCCTGTAGAGGGATGTCTATACCCTCCCTGTAGAGGGATGTCTATACCCTCCCTGTAGAGGGATGTCTATACCCTCCCTGTAGAGGGATGTCTATACCCTCCCTGTAGAGGGATGTCTATACCCTCCCTGTAGAGGGATGTCTACACCCTCCCTGTAGAGGGATGTCTATACCCTCCCTGTAGAGGGATGTCTATACCCTCCCTGTAGAGGGATGTCTATACCCTCCCTGTAGAGGGATGTCTTTACCCTCCCTGTAGAGGGATGTCTATACCCTCCCTGTAGAGGGATGTCTTTACCCTCCCTGTAGAGGGATGTCTATACCCTCCCTGTAGAGGGATGTCTTTACCCTCCCTGTAGAGGGATGTCTATACCCTCCCTGTAGAGGGATGTCTTTACCCTCCCTGTAGAGGGATGTCTTTACCCTCCCTGTAGAGGGATGTCTATACCCTCCCTGTAGAGGGATGTCTTTACCCTCCCTGTAGAGGGATGTCTTTACCCTCCCTGTAGAGGGATGTCTTTACCCTCCCTGTAGAGGGATGTCTTTACCCTCCCTGTAGAGGGATGTCTTTACCCTCCCTGTAGAGGGATGTCTATACCCTCCCTGTAGAGGGATGTCTTTACCCTCCCTGTAGAGGGATGTCTATACCCTCCCTGTAGAGGGATGTCTATACCCTCCCTGTAGAGGGATGTCTATACCCTCCCTGTAGAGGGATGTCTATACCCTCCCTGTAGAGGGATGTCTATACCCT
The DNA here is from genome assembly GCF_029448725.1 of Salvelinus fontinalis. NCBI lineage: Eukaryota > Metazoa > Chordata > Actinopteri > Salmoniformes > Salmonidae > Salvelinus > Salvelinus fontinalis. Next base: position 6,452,100 of record NC_074695.1, on the reverse strand, counting down.
CCCTGTAGAGGGATGTCTATACCCTCCCTGTAGAGGGATGTCTTTACCCTCCCTGTAGAGGGATGTCTATACCCTCCCTGTAGAGGGATGTCTTTACCCTCCCTGTAGAGGGATGTCTATACCCTCCCTGTAGAGGGATGTCTTTACCCTCCCTGTAGAGGGATGTCTATACCCTCCCTGTAGAGGGATGTCTTTACCCTCCCTGTAGAGGGATGTCTTTACCCTCCCTGTAGAGGGATGTCTATACCCTCCCTGTAGAGGGATGTCTATACCCTCCCTGTAGAGGGATGTCTATACCCTCCCTGTAGAGGGATGTCTATACCCTCCCTGTAGAGGGATGTCTTTACCCTCCCTGTAGAGGGATGTCTACATCCTCCCTGTAGAGGGATGTCTATACCCTCCCTGTAGAGGGATGTCTTTACCCTCCCTGTAGAGGGATGTCTACATCCTCCCTGTAGAGGGATGTCTTTACCCTCCCTGTAGAGGGATGTCTACATCCTCCCTGTAGAGGGGAAGAGGGATGTCTACACCCTCCCTGTAGAGGGATGTCTTTACCCTCCCTGTAGAGGGATGTCTACATCCTCCCTGTAGAGGGATGTCTTTACCCTCCCTGTAGAGGGATGTCTTTACCCTCCCTGTAGAGGGATGTCTACATCCTCCCTGTAGAGGGATGTCTTTACCCTCCCTGTAGAGGGATGTCTTTACCCTCCCTGTAGAGGGATGTCTATACCCTCCCTGTAGAGGGATGTCTATACCCTCCCTGTAGAGGGATGTCTACATCCTCCCTGTAGAGGGATGTCTATACCCTCCCTGTAGAGGGATGTCTTTACCCTCCCTGTAGAGGGGATGAGGGATGTCTACACCCTCCCTGTAGAGGGATGTCTTTACCCTCCCTGTAGAGGGATGTCTATACCCTCCCTGTAGAGGGATGTCTACACCCTCCCTGTAGAGGGATGTCTTTACCCTCCCTGTAGAGGGATGTCTATACCCTCCCTGTAGAGGGATGTCTATACCCTCCCTGTAGAGGGGAAGAGGGATGTCTACACCCTCCCTGTAGAGGGATGTCTTTACCCTCCCTGTAGAGGGATGTCTATACCCTCCCTGTAGAGGGATGTCTATACCCTCCCTGTAGAGGGATGTCTTTACCCTCCCTGTAGAGGGATGTCTACACCCTCCCTGTAGAGGGATGTCTATACCCTCCCTGTAGAGGGATGTCTATACCCTCCCTGTAAAGGGATGTCTTTACCCTCCCTGTAGAGGGATGTCTATACCCTCCCTGTAGAGGGATGTCTACATCCTCCCTGTAGAGGGGAAGAGGGATGTCTTTACCCTCCCTGTAGAGGGATGTCTATACCCTCCCTGTAGAGGGATGTCTATACCCTCCCTGTAGAGGGATGTCTATACCCTCCCTGTAGAGGGATGTCTATACCCTCCCTGTAGAGGGATGTCTTTACCCTCCCTGTAGAGGGGATGAGGGATGTCTATACCCTCCCTGTAGAGGGATGTCTTTACCCTCCCTGTAGAGGGATGTCTATACCCTCCCTGTAGAGGGATGTCTATACCCTCCCTGTAGAGGGATGTCTATACCCTCCCTATGGAGGGGAAGAGGGATGTCTACACCCTCCCAATAAAATGCAAATTAATTACTTAAAAGTCATACAATGTGATTTTCTGGACTTTTGTTACGCTCGACTTTCGTTCAAGAGCTGGTCTTCCCGGATATAACCATTAGATATTGCCGTTTACCTCAGCTCACTGGCTCTCTACCAAGCTAGATTTCAAGACGATCAGTGGTCATTGGGCCGAAATACAGTCAATCACAGAAGCACTGGTCATATCATTGGTGCGTAATGAGGTCATTGTTTGGTGTGTTCAAATCAGTTCCTTTCGGTCAAAACGTCCCGTAAAAAGAACCATCAGGTATGTTTGTGTTACTAACAAACAGAGGATTGCAATGAAACCAACCATGACTAGATGACCCTCCAGGAGTGTCTATTAATGGTCACTTAGGTCAGTCCGTTACGCATCGCCACCGCCGTGTGTGTTCCACCAGCGTGGAGGATGTCCTGATGACGATGATCAGTGAAGTGGAGCTCATTTACAGTATCAACAGCCTTTACGCTACGGAGAGAGAAAGAGAGAGGGAGAGGAGGGGGAGAGAGAAAGAGAGAAAGGGGAGGGAGGGAATGGGAGAACGTGACAGAGATGATCAGTGAGAGATATAGACAGTAACACCCTCCTAGTAACAGAGAGGTGATCAGTCAGAGATGAGATAGACAGTAACACCCAACTAAAAATCTAAAAACAAAAATGCCCACAGGAGGAACTCAAAATCCCAAAACACCTCACGGCCTCACACCTCACGGTACGTTTAGTGTGAGTAATTACATCTAATGTTTTGTCGAAAGTTGAAGGAGACGGAATTCATGACACAAGCCGTTTACAAAATGTTTCGTGTTATGCTATAAAAATTAATTTTATCGAACAAAACAACCATTTATTGTAAAGATTGGACCTTTTGTATTGCCAAAAGAAGAATATCTTCAAAGGTAATTGATTATTTTATTGCTATATCTGACTTTCGTGACGCTAATGCTTGGTTGGAAAATGCTAGTAATACTTGTCTGTGCGGCGCGCTGTCGTCAGATTATCGTAAGGTATGCTTTCGCCGAAAAGCCTTTTTGAAATCTGACACAGCGGTTGGATAAAGAAGAAGTTAAGCTTTTAAATTATGTAAGATACATGTATTTACAAGAACGTTTAATATTACGAATGGTGTATTTAGAATTTTTGCGCTCTGCTATTTCACCGGATGTTAGCCAGGTGAGACGCTAACGTCCCACCTAGCCTAGAGAAGTTCAAATAGAAGGAACCATGAATTCTGCTCTTTATCAGAGAATTCTACAGAAGAATATCAGGCCATCGGTCTGTGAGCGAAAGCACCAGCTGGATCATGCAGCAAGACATTGATCCAAAACACACAATCGTGTCAACATGAACATGGCCAAGATGTAACACATTTTTACGTTTTGGAATGGCCCAGTCAAAGTCCAGACCTAATTCCAATTGAGATGTTGTGACAGGACTTGAAAGGAGCACCTCATGATTGAAAAGCCACAAATGTCTCTGAGTTAAAGCAGTTGTGCATGGAAGAGCGGGCCGACTTCCTCCAGAGCGACTTGAGAGACTGATCAACAACTACAGGAAGTTTTTGGTTGGAGTCATTGCAGCTAAAGGTGGTACAACCAGTTATTGATTGTAATGGGGCAATTACTTTTATTACACAGGGGCATCGGCTATTGTATTACTTTGTTTTTGAAATTAACGGAATGAGTATGTAATAGCTGCAGTATTTGTTCGCTCGGGTTCCCTTTATCTAATATCAGGTTTTAGTTGAGGAAACATTCAGTATCAAAGAAAAGGGAGCAAAACTTTTTCACGTCACTTTAGGTATTCATAAGTTGAACGGTCTTTCCTGACCTACCGGCTACCGATGTCATTCTTCTGTGATCTGCTCCATGCGACAACCAGTTGAGAGCTGCGCTCTCCCGTTACCGGTTACCGGTGTCATTCTTCTGTGATCTGCTCCATGCGACAACCAGTTGAGAGCTGTTCTCTCCCGTTACCGGCTACCGGTGTCATTCTTCTGTGATCTGCTCCATGTGACAACCAGTTGAGAGCTGTGCTCTCCCGTTACCGGCTACCGGTGTCATTCTTCTGTGATCTGCTCCATGCAACAACCAGTTGAGAGCTGCGCTCTCCCGTGCCCGCCGATGGTATTCCACGGAAACTAGGCCATGTGTGCGGCATGTGAATATATTTCAGGTGCTTTGTTCTGAAGTTGTATACCTCCACTAGACAACTTTGATAGACGCAACAGAAGGGATTGAGAAGTGAGTATAGGCACCGCCCACTGAAAACAAAGAGGGTATAGCTGCGTATAGACTCCACTACACATCTGGTCCTTTGTGTTGTACTAAAAATGTTCTCTCCTCCATGAGTGTGCTGGTATAACGCTTGCTGTCCTTTCAGCATTACGAGCCTGTCATCCACTGAAGACCTATAGGTTCTCCACTGTACTAACCTGTCACACACTGAAGGCCTATAGGTTCACCACTGTACTAACCTGTCATCCACTGAAGGCCTATAGGTTCACCACTGTACTAACCTGTCATCCACTGAAGGCCTATAGGTTCACCACTGTACTAACCTGTCACACACTGAAGACCTATAGGTTCACCACTATACTAACCTGTCACACACTGAAGGCCTATAGGTTCACCACTGTACTAACCTGTCACACACTGAAGACCTATAGGTTCACCACTGTACTAACCTGTCATCCACTGAAGGTCTATAGGTTCACCACTGAAGACCTATAGGTTCACCACTGTACTAACCTGTCACACACTGAAGACCTATAGGTTCACCACTGTACTAACCTGTCATCCACTGAAGGTCTATAGGCTCACCACTGTACTAACCTGTCACACACTGAAGACCTATAGGTTCACCACTGTACTAACCTGTCACACACTGAAGACCTATAGGTTCACCACTGTACTAACCTGTCATCCACTGAAGACCTATAGGTTCACCACTGTACTAACCTGTCATCCACTGAAGGCCTATAGGTTCACCACTGAAGGTCTATAGGTTCACCACTGAAGGCCTATAGGTTCACCACTGAAGGTCTATAGGTTCACCACTGAAGGTCTATAGGTTCACTACTGAAGGCCTATAGGTTCACCACTGAAGGTTCACCACTAAAGGCCTATAGGTTCACCACTGAAGGCCTATAGGTTCTCCACTGAAGGTCTATAGGTTCACCACTGAAGGTTCACCACTGAAGACCTATAGGTTCACCACTGAAGGTCTATAGGTTCACCACTGAAGGTCTATAGGTTCACCACTGTACTAACCTGTCATCCACTGAAGACCTATAGGTTCTCCACTGTACTAACCTGTCATCCACTGAAGACCTATAGGTTAGCCACTGTACTAACCTGTCACACACTGAAGACCTATAGGTTCTCCACTGTACTAACCTGTCATCCACTGAAGACCTATAGGTTCTCCACTGTACTAACCTGTCATCCACTGAAGACCTATAGGTTCTCCACTGTACTAACCTGTCATCCACTGAAGACCTATAGGTTCACCACTGTACTAACCTGTCATCCACTGAAGACCTATAGGTTCTCCACTGTACTAACCTGTCATCCACTGAAGGTCTATAGGTTCACCACTGTACTAACCTGTCATCCACTGAAGGTCTATAGGTTCACCACTGAAGACCTATAGGTTCACCACTGTACTAACCTGTCACACACTGAAGGCCTATAGGTTCACCACTGTACTAACCTGTCACACTGAAGGCCTATAGGTTCACCACTGAAGGCCTATAGGTTCGCCACTGAAGGCCTATAGGTTCACCACTGAAGACCTATAGGTTCACCACTGTACTAACCTGTCATCCACTGAAGACCTATAGGTTCACCACTGAAGGCCTATAGGTTCACCACAGAAGGCCTATAGGTTCACCACTGAAGGTCTATAGGTTCACCACTGAAGGCCTATAGGTTCACCACTGAAGGCCTATAGGATCACCACTGAAGGCCTATAGGATCACCACTGAAGGTTTACCACTGAAGACCTATAGGTTCACCACTGAAGGCCTATAGGTTCACCACTGAAGGCCTATAGGTTCACCACTGAAGGCCTATAGGTTCACCACTGAAGGCCTATAGGTTCACCACTGAAGGCCTATAGGTTCACCACTGAAGGTCTGTAGGTTCACCACTGAAGGCCTGTAGGTTCACCACTGAAGGCCTATAGGTTCACCACTGAAGGTCTATAGGTTCACCACTGAAGGTCTGTAGGTTCACCACTGAAGGCCTATAGGTTCACCACTGAAGGTCTGTAGGTTCACCACTGAAGGCCTATAGGTTCACCACTGAAGGCCTATAGGTTCACCACTGAAGGCCTATAGGTTCACCACTGAAGGTCTATAGGTTCACCACTGAAGGTCTATAGGTTCACCACTGAAGGTCTATAGGTTCACCACTGAAGGTCTATAGGTTCACCACTGAAAGCCTATAGGTTCACCAGCAAAAAAAGAAACATCCCTTTTTCAGGTCCCTGTCTTCTATGATAATTCGTAAAAATCCAAATAACTTCACACTGTTTCCCATGCTTCTTCAATGAACCATAAACAGTTAATGAACATACACCTATGGATCGGTCATTAAGACACTAACAGCTTACAGAGAGTAGGCAATTAAGGTCACAGTTCTGAAAACTTAGGACACTAAAGAGGCCTTTCTACTGACTCCGAAAAGCACCAAAAGAAAGATACCCAGGGTCCTTGCTCATTTGCGTGAACGCGCCTTAGGCATTCTTCAAGGGGGCATGAGGACTGCAGATGTGGCCAGGGCAATATTTTGCAATGTCCATACTGTGAGACGCCTAAGACAGCGCTATAGGGAGACAGGACGGACAGCTGATCATCCTCCTAGTGGCAGACCACGTGTAACAACACCTGCACAGGATCGGTACATCCGAACATCACACCTGCGGGACAGGTACAGGATGGCAACAACAACTGCCCGAGTTATACCAGCAACGCACAATCCCTCCATCAAGTGCTCAGACTGTCTGCAATAGGCTGAGAGAGGCTGGACTGAGGGCTTGTAGGCCTGTTGTAAGGCAGGTCCTCACCAGACATCACCGACAACAACGTTGCCTATGGGCACAAACCCACCATCGCTGGACCAGACAGGACTGACAAAAAGTGCTCTTCACAGTCGAGTCGTGGTTTTGTCTCAACAGGGGTGATGGTCGGATTCGCGTTTATCGTCGAAGGAATGAGCGTTACACCGACGCCTGTACTCTGGAGCGGGATCGATTTGGAGGTGGAGGGTCCGTCATGGTCTGGGGCGATGTGTCACCGCATCATCAGACTGAGCTTGTTGTCATTGCAGGCAATCTCAACGCTATGCGTTACAGGGAAGACATCCTCCTCCCTCATGTGGTACCCTTCCTGCAGGCTCATCCAGACATGACCCTCAATCATGACAATGCCACCAGCCATACTGCTCGTTCTGTGTGTGATTTCCTGCAAGACAGGAATGTCAGTGTTCTGCTATGGCCAGCGAAGAGCCTGGATCTCAATCCCATTGAGCACGTCTGGGACCTGTTGGATCGGAGGGTGAGCCATTTCTAGGGCCATTCCCCCCAGAAATGTCCGGGAACTTGCAGGTGCCTTGGTGGAAGAGTGGGGTAACATCTCACAGCAAGAACTGGCAAATCTGCTGCAGACCATGAGGAGGAGATGCACTGCAATAATTAATGCAGATGGTGGCCACACCCAGGTTTCAATAGGCCGTAAGATATGAATGTTTCAAAATGCACTGTAAGCTGCTGAGGGGAGGACGGCTCATAATAATGGCCGGAACAGAGCAAATGGAACGGCATCAAACACCTGCTAACCATGTGTTAGATGTATTTGATACCATTCCACTGATTCCACTCCAGTCATTACCAAGAGCCCGTTCTCCCCAATTAAGGTGCTACCAACCTCCTGTGAAGTTGTGCATATCCTGGCGAATGTCCTGGCGAAACGCTTTTATGACCTCACTGAATGGAAGCTGATAATTGTGAGGTTTTTTTTACTCCTCTGGTCAAGGTTGATCTCAGGAGGAAATGACATGTCCTGACTGTCCGAGACCGAGTCAAGACGGAGACATTCAATATGTGGTCTTCGAGACCATACCACAACGCTGTATTCTGTATAGCAAAATGTAATGTGTCACCCAATTAATTATGCAAATATATAAAAAAAAAAAAACATGCCTTATTACTAGGCTATTCAAAATCAAATACAAATTCACTAATTGTAAGCCGACTATCACGGATCCTTCCGGAACTTTCATTACGCACACCTGTTCCCTATTCCCAGTGATTAGGAATTGTATAAGTGTGCCCTTGGTTCACCAGCGTCCTGTCGATTACTGTTCCAGTGTCCGTTGGTTCGTGTGAGTACCTGTGCTATGTTGTTTTGGGCTTTCGTGCCACGTATATTGTGCAGATGATTACGGGTCTCGTCCCGTGTTAATCATTGTGCTGATTGTCTATTTATTCAAGGTACTCCTCGCCCTTTTGTTTTGGGTATCTACCTGGTGTTTTGTATACATGTGTGTCTGGTCTTCGTCCCCGTGCCTTTACGCGACACGCTGTAATTTGGGAAATAAAATCCCCTATTACGCATTTCTGCATTTCCTGTCTCATGATCCCATTATACCAACGTTACACCGACCTGCACAACCAATGAACCAACGTTACACCGACCTGCACAACCAATGAACCAACGTTACACCGACCTGCACAACCAATGAACCAACGTTACACCGACCTGCACAACCAATGAACCAACAACGTCACCTAGGGCTATACGTTCTCTCCCAGACTCATGGATAGAACAATTGAAATGTAAGCATAAGATAATTAACCAGTCATTCCAGTATCCATGATAATACAGTCTAAGGCGACGACTGAAATATGTTTGATTTTGGAGTATAGGCCAGACCAATTATGTACGAAGGACATCTTTAAATAGGTTTTGTTTTATGTTTTTCTGCAGTAGGCTATGTATTGTAAAACCCCACTTTCATAATTTGAATTCTGTTTTTTGGGGGGGGCTTGAGCTCATATGCGTAAGTTCTAATATGCATATGCGTAAGCTCTAATATGCACATGCGTAAGCTCTAATATGCATATGCATAAGCTCTAATATGCATATGCATAAGTTCTAATATGCATATTCATAGGTTCTAATATACATATGTGTAAGCTCTAATATGCATATGCGCAAGCTCTATGCGTAAGCTCTAATATGCATATGCGTAAGCTCTAATATGCATATGCGTAAGCTCTAATATGCATATGCATAAGTTCTAATATGCATATGCATAAGTTCTAATGTGCATATGCATACGTTCTAATATGCATATGCATACATTCTAATATACATATGTGTAAGCTCTAATATGCATATGCGTAAGCTCTATGCGTAAGCTCTAATATGCATATGCGTAAGCTCTAATATATATATAAATATATATATATATGCATAAGCTCTAATATGCATATGCGTAAGCTCTATGCGTACGCTCTAATATGCATATGCGTAAGCTCTAATATGCATATGCGTAAGCTCTTATATGCATATGCATAAGCTCTAATATGCATATGCATAAGCTCTGATATACATATGCGTAAGCTCTTATATGCATATGGATACGCTCTAATATGCATATGCATAAGCTCTGATATACATACGTGTAAGCTCTAATATACATATGCATAAGCTCTAATATGCAAATGGGTGTTTTGAATGAATCATCTTAGAAAGCACCTTCCATTTCGTTGTTTTAGGCTTCGAAACAATGTCCAGAATAACCATGTTTTACACTGTTTCAAATTGCTGTTGAACTTCTCTCTTCAAATTGATCATCACAGCAAGGTTTGTTTTAAAAGGACTATAGGCTACTGTTTCGATTATATAGTTTTAAATTATATATTTTTTTTTACGATTGCAATTGCATTAGAGGGACAATAGAGCCCTGAGTACCAGGTCATTAGGACCTGATGGTCATTAGCAAGTTGGGTACCACCAAAGCATGTCCAGAGTGCATAAAAGGAGATCACCGTGACTCAAAGGTCACATGGAATTTTACTCATGACTGCCAGTGTGGCGGTAGTATGGTCACCACGACAACCCTAGTTACAGCCTGAATTCAAAATGGATCAAAAAAAATAAAAAAAGACCCCTCTACTCACAATTCCCCATATTGACAAAGTGAAAACATGTTTTTATAAATGTTTGCCAACGTTGTAACGATCGTCGTAATATTCTTCCTCCTCCTCCTCCTCGGAGGAGGAGAGGCGAGAAGGATCAGACCAATATGCGGAGTGATTAGTGTCCATGATTATTTATTAAAACGAAACTGAACACGAAACAAAAGCACACCATGAAACAATCGACAAACAGTCCCGTGTGGCACGAATGCAGACACGCGATACAACCACCTACAAAACACACGTGAAACCCCGGCTGCCTTAGTATGATTCTCAATCAGAGACAAACGATCTACAGCTGCCTCTGACCGAGAATCATACCAGGCCGAACACAAAAAACCCCAACATAGAAAAACACACATAGACCAACCCACCCAACTCACGCCCTGACCAACTAAATAAATACAAGAAAAAAGGAAAACAGGTCAGGAACGTGACAAACGTATTGTAATCAAAAAAAAGAAATAACTAATTTACATAAGTATTCAAACCCCTTGAGTCAATACTTTGTAGAAGCACCTTTGGCGGCGATTAGCTGTGAGTCTTCCTGAGCTTTCCACATCTGGATTTTACAATATTTGCCCATTGTTATTTTTTTATTCTTCATACTCTGTCAAGTTGGTTGTTGATCATTGCTAGACAACCATTTTCAAGTCTTGCCATAGATTTTCAAGCCGATTTAAGTCAGAACTGTGAGTAGGTCAGGAACATTCCATGTCGTCTTGGTAAGCAACTCCAGTGTAGATTTTCCCTTGTGTTTTAGGTTATTGTCCTGCTGAAAGGTGATTTAATCTCCCAGTATCTGGTGGAAAGCAGACTGAACTAGTGCGTAGAGCTGTATTCCATTTATTTTTATCATAAAAAAAATCCCCTTTTCTTGCCGATGACAAGCATACCCCTAACATGATACAGCCTCCACCATGCTTGAATACTTATTGACTGAAGACATTTCAGCTTTACATTTTTAATTCATTTCTAAAATGTTCTACAAACAAATTCCACATTGACGTCATGGGGTATTGTGTTTAGATCAGTGACACAACTCAATTGAGTCCATTTTAAAATTCAAGCTGTAACACAATACAATGTGGAAAAAGTACACAGGGCTGTGAATACTTTCTGAAGGCACTTTATCAAGATTCCCCGATTGCATGTGTGTCTTACAGGGGGAAAAAACTAGTTTACATTACCAAGTACATTAATGGGGTATAAACCTACTTTAAGAGCGTGTTAGTCTGTTCCAGAGGTTTGAATCCTAATCAACGCATCCAATGTGAGAACATCTGTTGTTGAAGAACAGTAGATCAATACAGCTACAGTATTCTCTAGCATGCCTCAAATCAAATCCAATCTACCTTACTCTCTAGCAGTAGTTAAATCAAATCAAATTGTAGCTACCTTACTCTTTAGCATGCCTCAAATCAAATCAAATTGTAGCTAACTTACTCTCTAGCATGCCTCAAATCAAATCAAATTGTAGCTACCTTACTCTCTAGCATGCCTCAAATCAAATCAAATTGTATTTGTCGCACCCGACGAACAGGTGTAGACCTTACCGTGAAATTCTTACTTTAAGGAAAATATATAGTCGTGTTAGCCCAAAGGTCAAATTCTATTTTGAATATCCCTTCTTTTTTTTGTTGCTTAAGACAAAACCTAATACTTCACTTAAAACATAGTCTTTTTGTATTAATATGGCTCTGGTGTTGAGTAACCAACCTTTTCATCTGCTGGTTAAAAAAAAGGATTCCGAAACGGTTGTTGTCCCCCATAGGACAACCCTTTTTGGTTCCAGGTTTTCGATTCTATGTAGAACCCTCTGCGGAAAGGGTTTTACCTGGAACCCAAAAGGGTTTTACCTGGAACAAAAATGGGTTCTTCAAATGGTCCTCCTACCGTTTTAGGTTCTAGATAGCACCTTTTTTTAAGAGTGTATTAAGTCACTTGCATCGGTCAAAGAGGAAGAGCTCATCTAAGCTGTATGTTGTTTTGAACTTATTTTAGGTTTATTAATTAAGACTAGGGTTGCAAAATTCCGGTAGCTTTCCCAGAATCCACAGGTTTTCTAGAAATCCTACCGAGTTGGAGGATTCACGGATTTCCTGCTTATTCCTTCCTGGTTCCGAAAATCTTCCAACCAGGTTTTCTGGACAACCAAAGTTACCATAAATTTGCAACCCTAATCCGGACAAGTTTGTATGTCCGTTAGCATTGTATTTAGCATTGTACACCATCTCCTGTCTAGAATTTTTGGAGTATGTAGCAATGCTAATGTAAATAGATGGACGCAGCTAGCGGTGCTCTCAAAAGCATGAGGTAAATCAAAATATAATGTACAACTTTATTTTAGATGAACTAGCCCTTTAAGTGGTTATGCTTTGGGATGATAATAAAGGTTCTATTATTGTAACGAACGTCGTCGGGAGACGGAGAAGAGGACCAAGGTGCAGCGTGGTGTTCATATTTTAATCAATCCACTGAACACTGAACAAAACAACAAAAATGACAAACGAACAGTTCTGTAAGGTGACAACACACAAAACAGAAAAAACTTCCCTCAAACACAGGTGGGACCAGGCTACCTAAGTATGGTTCTCAATCAGAGACAACGATAGACAGCTGCCTCTGATTGAGAACCATACCAGGCCAAACACATAGAAATACAAAACAAGGACAACATAGAACATAGAATGCCCACCCAAACTCACGCCCTGACCAACCAAAATAGAGATATAAAAAGGATCTCAAAGGTCAGGGCGTGACAGTATCCCCCCCCCCCCCCCCAAAGGTGCGGACAAAACCTGAACCTATGTTATGCTTTGGGATGATAATAAAGGTTCTATTATCTGATTAGTAGAGAGAATAAAACAAAAACAAAGTATACTTCCCATCACAACCATTTTATTCATATGCAGATACAAATGTAACATTTTTAAATTCAAGCTTCTGCAAATGTTCTTTAGCATCAACAACAAGCTGGCTAGCGTATAAACTGTCTTTAGCATCAACAACAAGCTGGCTAGGACATACACTGTCTTTAGCATCAACAACAAGCTGGTTAGCATATAAACTGTCTTTAGCATAAAAAACAAGCTGATTACCATATAAACTGTCTTTAGAATCAACAACAAGCAGGCTAGCATATAAACTGTATTTAGCATCAACAACAAGCTGGCTAGCATATAAACTGTCTTTAGCATAAAAAACAAGCTGGCTAGCATATAAACTGTCTTTAGCATCAACAACAAGCTGGCTAGCATATAAACTGTCTTTAGAATAAAAAAACAAGCTGACTAGCATATAAAATGTCGTTAGCATCAACAAAAATAGGTCTAGCATATAAACTGAGTTCATCATCAGCAAATGAATCACAAAGTAATAAGAATAAATAGCTACGAAAAATGCAGTTCACGAGTAAACATACTGTTACAATCTTCATTACGGCAACAACCATTTATGCAAAAACCCTGTTTTGCTCTTTTAATAATAATGCCAATAATTATTTTGCAAGATTTTGGATTTTTCATTATATGCTGTTGACATTCAAGTGGTCTGGACATGTAAACTAATGGAAAGACTAGGGTTGCAAAAATTCCAGTAACTTTCCCTGAAATCCCTGGTATTCTAGAAAAACCTGGTGAGAAGATTCCCGGAATACTCAACCAGGATTTTCCAAAAAACCTGGGAATTTTGGTAAAGCTACCGGAATGTTGTAACCCTTGGAAAGATACTCCCTGTACACGCAGAGATAACAACACAAGTACAGACTATGTGGTAAATATACACCAATAACATGACTACTAAAGACATACACAAGTTTTATAAGTGTCTTCGATAGATGATTGGAACAATACTTTTACATACTTTTATATAGCATGTCTATATATACAGAGTAACACCACGTTATATATACAGAGTAACACCGTGTTATATATACAGAGTAACACCGTGTTATATATACAGAGTAACACCATGTTATATATACAGTGCATCCAAAACATATTCACACCCCTTGACTTTGTCCACATGTCATTGTGTTACAAAAAGAGACTAAAATTGATTGTTGAAAAGCAGACTGAACCAGGTTTTCCTCTAGGATTTTGCCTGTGCTTAACTCCAACCCATTTATTTTTTATCCTGAAAAACTCCCCAGTCCTTAATGATGACAAGCATACCCAGAACATGGTGCAGCCACCACTATGCTTGAAAATATGGAGAGTGTTACTCAGTAATGTCATCTATTGGACTTGCCCCAAATATAACATTTTGTATTAAGGACAAAAAGTGATTTGCTTTGCCACATCTTCTGCAGTATTACTTTAGTGCTTTGTTGCAAACAAGATGCATGTTTTGGAATGTTTTATTCTGTACAGACTTCCTTTTCTTCACTCTGTCATTTAGGTTAGTGTTGTGGAGTAACTACAATGTTGTTTATCCATCCTTAGTTTTCTCCTATCACAGCCATTAAACTCTGTAACTGTTTTAAAGTCACCATTGGCCTCATGGTAAAATCCCTGAGTGGTTTCCTTCCTCTCCAGCAACTGCGTTAGGGAGTACGCCCGTATCTTTGTAGTGAACTGGGTGTGTTGATACACCACCCAAAGTGTTAATAACTTCACCATGCTCAAAGGAGTATTATATTTCTACCAATAGGTGCCCGTCTTCGCGATGCTTTGGAAAACCTCCCTGGTCTTTGTGGTTGAATCTGTGTATGAAATTCACTGCTTCGACTGAGGGACCTTACAGATAATTGTATGTGTGAGGTACAGAGATGAGGAAGTCCTTAAAAAATCCTGTTCAACACTATTACTGCACACAGAGTGAGTCCTTGCAATTTATTATGTTCCTTTTTGAGCACATTACACAAGGGTTGAATACTTATTGATGTTTCAGCTTTTCATTTTTAATACAGTTTTTTCTTAATTCAAAATACCCAATCCCACTTTGACACTATGGGGTATTGTGTGTGTGTGAGGCCAGTGACAAAACAATCTCAATAAAATTTTTAAATTCAGGCTGTAACACAACAAAATGTGGAAAAAGTAAAGGGGTGTGACTACTTCCTGAAGGCGCTGTATATAGAGGAAAACCATGTTATGTATCCAGGGTAACACCATGTTATGTATCCAGGGTAACACCATGTTATGTATCCAGGGTAACACCATGTTATGTATCCAGGGTAACACCATGTTATGTATCCAGGGTAACACCATGTTATGTATCCAGGGTAACACCATGTTATGTATCCAGGGTAACACCATGTTATGTATCCACGGTAACACCATGTTATGTATCCAGGGTAATTATTTATTTTATTTTATTTAACCTTTATTTAACTAGGCAAGTCAGTTAAGAACAAATTCTTATTTACAATGACGGCCTACACCTCCCAAACCCGGACGACGCTGGGCCAATTGTGCGCCGCCCTGTGGGACTCCCAATCACAGCCTGTTGTGAAACAGCCTGGATTCAAACAAATTATAGTACAAAATAGATTTGCTTCATTTTTACAGGACGACAATCAGAAATATTCACACGCGGAACATCAGGCAGCATCATCATCTGCAATTATTTCATCGTAACAATGAACAATAAAGGCTTCAACAAGCTGTTGTGATGTGTTGCCCGTTGCTACACAACTCCTGCAAGGTGATACAAAACAAACAAGGAAACGTACAGTACAGCACCATCGAGGACTGACACACTTTATCCAGGATAGTGGATAGTATTTATACAGACTTCGTTTGGTATTTAAGGCCATGGAATCAGACAAATTGTTTCTCTGGAACAAAATAAAACAGAAATAAACGAATAACATCCAGTTAAAGTAATTACCTACAGCGTAGAAACAGACAAAAAAAACATCTATACAACACAGAGAAAAAATGACAACGACAACATCATTAATCAACCAATCAGAGTTGAGATAAGCGTGAGCAAAAACTGTTGACATTCGCGGAAATGGTCCTTGACGCACACAGACCTAAACTCTGAACGTAATCGACCTGAAAATGATTAACACAACTAAATAAAGACAACATGACATCGATTTAAATAACATCCATGTTTAGTAAAGACACAGAGAAGCCCCTTAGTCCCTAGTAGAAGGTCCGTTAGACTACCTGACCCTGCTGTTCGGCCTCCAAACAGCTCTGGCCTAGATCCGGCCCCAACCAGGCCATTCGGACAGTGTCCCTGCCCCTCCCTTGGGCCACCTCCGGTCCTCTTCCTCGGCCTGTCCCTGGGCCGACGTGCTGCTAGAGGGTAGTGATCTGGGTGAGCTCCGTGTTGGAGTTCCCTGTCCCTTGGTGGTGGTTGTTCTGGGGCTCCTGGCAGACCAGGGGCAGCTCCACGCCTAGTCATGCAGGGTTTGTATTCCCGTCCGCCGTCTTGCAATTGTAGGCCACCTCGCGGGCGATGCTCCTCATCCGACCCGACTGCTGCCGGCTGTCCAGGCGGAACGGACCCGGGTGGCAGAACTCCCTGAAGCACCTCTTGAAGTTCTCGTCCAGGAAGGCGTAGAGAACTGGGTTAAGACTGCTGTTGACGTAGCCCAGCGCGATACAGAAGTGCATCAGGGCCATGGTGAGGAGGCTACTCAGGTTGAAGCCCAACGACTGGGCCAGAGCCATGATCTGGACGGGGGTCCAGCAGACCACGAAGGCTGCCACGACAACCAGGACCATGCGAGTGATGCGGCGCAGGTTACGGTCCTTCTCCTTGGAGCCGGACAGGATGCGGACGCTGCGAAGGCGCTTCACCATCAGGCTGTAGCAGACACTGATGATGGCCACCGGGATGAGGAAGGAGAAGAGGAAGACGCAGGTGCCGAACACCGGGTCCCAGTAGCTACGAGGGTCCGGGAGGACTACGATACACTCTACACCTAGGAGGAGGACAGGGCATATGTTAGGGTTTAGGACATGAGGGTTAAGGGTTAGGACATAGTTTAGGGTTACTGTAGGGGTTGGGGTTAGGACAGGAGGGTTAAGGGTTAGGACATAGGTTAGGGTTACTGTAGGGGTTGGGGTTAGGACACGAGTGTTGGGACAGATGTTAGGGTTAATGTAGGGGTTGGGGTTAGGTTAAGGGTTAGGACATAGGCTAGGGTTACTGGAGGGGTTGGGGTTAGGACACGAGTGTTGGGACAGAGGTTAGGGTTACTGTAGGGGTTGGGGTTAGGACACGAGTGTTGGGACATAGGTTAGGACACACCACCTACAGGGACAGGACACAGAAGAAGACTATTGTCCAATATCTACAAATGTCCAACAGAAATGTGTGTTCTGCTCCCAACCCCACATCCTGTACACACACATAGGACCAAGGGTTTACTACATAGGAACAAGGGATTAGTACATAGGACCAAGGGTTTAGTACATAGGACCAAGGGTTTAGTACATAGGACCAAGGGTTTACTACATAGGACTAAGGGTTTAGTACATAGGACTAGGGGTTTAGTACATAGGACCAAGGGTTTAGTACATAGGACTAGGGGTTTAGTACATAGGACCAAGGGTTTAGTACATAGGACTAAGCGATTAGTACATAGGACTAAGGGTTTACTACATAGGACCAAGGGTTTAGTACATAGGACCAAGGGTTTAGTACATAGGACCAAGGGTTTACTACATAGGACCAAGGGTTTAGTACATAGGACCAAGGGTTTAGTACATAGGACTAGGGGTTTAGTACATAGGACCAAGGGTTTAGTACATAGGACCAAGGGTTTAGTACATAGGACCAAGGGTTTACTACATAGGACCAAGGGTTTAGTATATATGACCAAGGGATTAGTACATAGGACCAAGGGTTTAGTACATAGGACTAAGTGTTTAGTACATAGGACTAAGTGTTTAGTACATAGGACCAAGGGTTTAGTATATATGACCAAGGGATTAGTACATAGGACCAAGGGTTTAGTACATAGGACCAAGGGTTTAGTACATAGGACCAAGGGTTTAGTACATAGGACTAAGGGTTTAGTACATAGGACCAAGGGTTTAGTACATAGGACCAAGGGATTAGTACATAGGACCAAGGGTTTAGCACATAGGACCAAGGGTTTAGCACATAGGACCAAGGGTTTGGTACATAGGACCAAGGGTTTAGTACATAGGACCAAGGGTTTAGTACATAGGACCAAGGGATTAGTACATAGTACCAAGGGTTTAACAGCAAGTGTCCAGGGGGAGTTCCCTGACAAGTGGGCGGCCCTTGACAAGGGTGTGTTCCCTGACAAATCCCCTTCTTTCTTCTCATTGGCTCTAAGGCCGACTATATGCCCCCCCCAAGACAGACAGTCCCTTCTCACGAGAGTTAGACTTCTCTTGTCACGCGTAATAAGGAAATGAACAAGAATCAGTTGGAGCTTGTGTACAATGGCGTCACTAAGTTACAACAGCCACAAAGTCATAATTATGGCTAAACCGCAAGGAGAGTGAGGGAGTGCTGCATCAGACGACCTGGCCTCCACACTCACCCGACATCAACCCAATTGAGCTTGTTTGGGATCAGTTGGAAACGCAGAGGGAAGAAAAAGCAGCCAACAAGTGCTCAGCATACGTGGGAACTCCTTCAAGACTGTTGGAAAAGCATTCCTCATTTTATCTGTCCACGTTCAACAACAGAAGAGAGCGTCTTTTTGGGAGTCATTATATCTTCTGTTGTTGACCGTAGACAGATAGAATGACTCTCAAATAGACACTAACTTCTGTTGTTGACCGTAGACAGATAGAATGACTCTCAAATAGACCACTCTCTTCTGTTGTTGACCATAGACAGATAGAAGGACTCTCAAATAGACACTGAAATAGACACTCTTCTGTTGTTGATGCCTTTTCACTCACAAAATAAAACAAATCAGCGTATAAATAAATGGTATAACACAATCCAAAATACACTCAACACCTTGAGGTTGAAGAGCTGTCCACAAGCTTTTAATTCTGTTTTTTTCCGGGTATAATCACTTTGACTGTGACATCTGACAGCCTGCCTTTTAAATCTGCCTCTACATCCAAGCAGCTGAGAACTCTTGACAGCCCTATAGCTCTGTAATACAAAACACAATTCAGTTTTTACGAACCTTGGCTGGCAGCCTGAAGGGAGCCTGGATCAAATCAACTTCACAAGACGATTTCTAAGTTCATATTTTTTTTTTTAAAGAACCACTTGTCATTGGTGTGAAGAAGAAACCTCTCTGTCTGTCTGTCTGTCTGTCTGTCTGTCTGTCTGTCTGTCTGTCTGTCTGTCTGTCTGTCTGTCTGTCTGTCTGTCTGTCTGTCTGTCTGTCTGTCTGTCTGTCTCTCTCTCTCTCTCTCTCTCTCTCTCTCTCTCTCTCTCTCTCTCTCTCTCTCTCTCTCTCTCTCTCTCTCTCTCTCTCTCTCTCTCTCTCTCTCTCTCTCTCTCTCGTGGGATTATAGCAGTAGTCTAGTGTGAGGGGTTATAACAGTAGTCTAGTGTGAGGGGTTATAACAGTAGTCTAGTGTGAGGGGTTATAACAGTAGTCTAGTGTGAGGGGTTATAACAGTAGTCTAGTGTGAGGGGTTATAACAGTAGTTATAACTCTCTCTCTCTCTCTCTGGTGATTAAGAAGATGCTCGCAAATCCAGTTCAAAGCTTCTATCTAGGGTGCATCCCAAATGGAAACCTATTCTCTATAATGTGCACTACTTTAGTGCCCTTGTCAAAGGTAGTGCACTAAATAGGGAATATGGTTTCATTTGGGACACAGACACTCGTCTGCAGTACATTGCATTAAACATGTCTTGCCCACTCTATAGTTCTGGAGAGCTCACCCGAACCTGAATGTCTTCCTTTAGGATTATTAGTAACACGCTGGCGTTGTTAATAATAAATAGCAGAATAATAACTGCAGATTAATTAATGCTGATATTGAAAAACGTACACCCAAGGTAGGCTACTGCCCCTTTAAGAGCAAGAATGGATTTAATACCATACAGTGTGATTCTCACCAAATATATTGTCTTCTCACACTATTCTAACTCCACAATCAATAAACAATGTTTATTATTCTGCTATTACCAATAATTTGTACATGTTAATAGCATCTTCTGATTACAATTAGTTGAAAGATGAGACAATAATTGTAATCTATTAGCTTGGCTCTCTTAGCCTATAGATCACATATTGCAAACAAATAATCTGAACTAAAAACTGCTGGAATTTATCTGCATCATTGACAATCGCTAATCAATATCCAATAACAACCACGTTTTCTTCACATATTCTCTCTATTGAGGCTCCAATGTCAGGGGTTATAACAGTAGTCTAGTGTCAGGGGTTATAACAGTAGTCTAGTGTGAGGGGTTATAACAGTAGTCTAGTGTGAGGGGTTATAACAGTAGTCTAGTGTGAGAGGTTATAACAGTAGTCTAGTGTGAGGGGTTATAACAGTAGTCTAGTGTAAGGGGTTATAACAGTAGTCTAGTGTGAGGGGTTATAACAGTAGTCTAGCGTGAGGGGTTATAACAGTAGTCTAGGGTGAGGGGTTATAACAGTAGTCTAGTGTATGGGGTTATAACAGTAGTCTAGTGTGAGGGGTTATAACAGTAGTCTAGTGTGAGTGGTTATAACAGTAGTCTAGTGTGAGGGGTTATAACAGTAGTCTAGTGTGAGGGGTTATAACAGTAGTCTAGTGTGAGGGGTTATAACAGTAGTCTAGTGTGAGGGGTTATAACAGTAGTCTAGCGTGAGGGGTTATAACAGTAGTCTAGTATGAGGGGTTATAACAGTAGTCTAGTGTGAGGGGTTATAACAGTAGTCTAGTGTGAGGGGTTATAACAGTAGTCTAGTGTGAGGGGTTATAACAGTAGTCTAGCGTGAGGGGTTATAACAGTAGTCTAGTGTGAGGGGTTATAACAGTAGTCTAGTGTGAGGGGTTATAACAGTAGGCTAGTGTGAGGGGTTATAACAGTAGTCTAGTGTGAGGGGTAATAACAGTTGTCTAGTGTGAGGGGTTATAACAGTAGTCTAGCTTGAGGGGTTATAACAGTAGTCTAGGGTGAGGGGTTATAACAGTAGTCTAGTGTGAGGGGTTATAACAGTAGTCTAGGGTGAGGGGTTATAACAGTAGTCTAGTGTGAGGGGTTATAACAGTAGTCTAGTGTGAGGGGTTATAAGAGTAGTCTAGTGTGAGGGGTTATAACAGTAGTCTAGCGTGAGGGGTTATAACAGTAGTCTAGTGTGAGGGGTTATAACAGTAGTCTAGTGTGAGGGGTTATAACAGTAGTCTAGTGTGAGGGGTTATAACAGTAGTCTAGTGTGAGGGGTTATAACAGTAGTCTAGTGTGAGGGGTTATAACAGTAGTCTAGTGTGAGGGGTTATAACAGTAGTCTAGTGTGAGGGGTTATAAGAGTAGTCTAGTGTGAGGGGTTATAACAGTAGTCTAGCGTGAGGGGTTATAACAGTAGTCTAGGGTGAGGGGTTATAACAGTAGTCTAGTGTGAGGGGTTATAACAGTAGTCTAGTGTGAGGGGTTATAACAGTAGTCTAGTGGGAGGGGTTATAACAGTAGTCTAGTGTGAGGGGTTATAACAGTAGTCTAGTGTGACGGGTTATAACAGCAGTCTAGTGTGAGGGGTTATAACAGTAGTCTAGTGTGAGGGTTTATAACAGTAGTCTAGTGTGAGGGGTTATAACAGTAGTCTAGTGTGACGGGTTATAACAGCAGTCTAGTGTGAGGGGTTATAACAGTAGTCTAGTGTGAGGGGTTATAACAGTCTAGTGTGAGGGGTTATAACAGTCTAGTGTGAGGGGTTATAACAGTAGTCTAGTGTGAGGGGTTATAACAGTCTAGTGTGAGGGGTTATAACAGTCTAGTGTGAGGGGTTATAACAGTAGTCTAGTGTGAGGGGTTATAACAGTCTAGTGTGAGGGGTTATAATACTCTAGTGTGAGGGGTTATAACAGTCTAGTGTGAGGGGTTATAACAGTAGTCTAGTGTGAGGGGTTATAACAGTCTAGTGTGAGGGGTTATAACAGTCTAGTGTGAGGGGTTATAACAGTAGTCTAGTGTGAGGGGTTATAACAGTAGTCTAGTGTGAGGGGTTATAACAGTAGTCTAGCGTGAGGGGTTATAACAGTAGTCTAGTGTGAGGGGTTATAACAGTAGTCTAGTATGAGGGGTTATAACAGTAGTCTAGTGTGAGGGGTTATAACAGTAGTCTAGTGTGAGGGGTTATAACAGTAGTCTAGTGTGACGGGTTATAACAGCAGTCTAGTGTGAGGGGTTATAACAGTAGTCTAGTGTGAGGGGTTATAACAGTAGTCTAGTGTGAGGGGTTATACCAGTAGTCTAGTGTGAGGGGTTATAACAGTAGTCTAGTGTGAGGGGTTATAAGAGTAGTCTAGCGTGAGGGGTTATAACAGTAGTCTAGTGTGAGGGGTTATAACAGTAGTCTAGTGTGAGGGGTTATAAGAGTAGTCTAGCGTGAGGGGTTATAACAGTAGTCTAGTGTGAGGGGTTATAACAGTAGCCTAGTGTGAGGGGTTATAACAGTAGTCTAGTGTGAGGGGTTATAACAGTAGTCTAGTTTGAGGGGTTATAACAGTAGTCTAGTGTGAGGGGTTATAACAGTAGTCTAGCGTGAGGGGTTATAACAGTAGTGTGTATGTTTTTTGTTCACATTGCTCTCTCCCCACTCTCCTTCCCCTCTCCCTTCTCTCCTTCTCCTCTCCCTCTCCCCTCTATCCGTTCCCTCTCCCCTCTATCCTTCCCCTCTATCCTTCCCCTCTCCCCTCTATCCTTCCCCTCTCCCCTCTATCCTTCCCCTCTCCTCTCTATCCTTCCCCTCACCCCTCTCTCCCTCCCCTCTCTCCTTACCATCTCCCCCACCCCTCTCTCCTTCCTCTCTCCCCTATCCCCTCTCTCGTTCCCTTCTCCCCTACCCCTCTCTCGTTCCCCTCTCCCCTACCCCTCTCCCCTCTCTCCTTCCCCTCTCCCTCTCTCCTTCCCCTCTACCTCTCTCCATCCCCTCTCCCTCTCTCCTTCCCCTCTCCCCATCCCCTCTTTCGTTCCCCTCTCTCCTTCCCCTACCCCTCCCCATCTCCCCTCTCTCCTTCCCCTCTCCTCTCTCCTTCCCCTCTCTCCTTCTCCCCTTCTCTCTTCTCCCCTACCCCTCTCCATCTCCTCTCTCTCCTTCCCCTCTCCTTCTCCCTCCTTCCCCTCTCTCTTTCTCCTCTCCTTATCCCCTTCTTCCTACCCCCTACCCCTCTCTATCTCCTCTCTCTCCTTCCCCTCTCCTCTCTCCTTCCCTGATACAATCTGCGTTACTCTCCTCAGCCCCAAATACCCTCAGCTGTGTACCAAAACAAGTGGCGGGGCTGCCGTTTTGATTAAAAATTATTTCCTTTAGACCTCAACTAAATAAAGCTCTGATGGTATACAAGTCAGGCAAGGACAGTACCTACAGTATAAAGACTACAGGTTAGGACAGTACCTACAGTATAAAGACTACAGGTTAGGACAGCACCTACAGTATAAAGACTACAGGTTAGGACAGTACCTACAGTATAAAGACTACAGGTTAGGACAGTACCTACAGTATAAAGACTACAGGTTAGGACAGTACCTACAGTATAAAGACTACAGGTTAGGACAGTACCTACAGTATAAAATCCATATGTGGAGACTAAAAATTCATTTGTGGCTGGAGGATGAGCGGTGCTCGATGTAACCTTCCTTTTCTCTCATCCTTTCTCCTCATAGTTTATTCTCTTCTTTTCTCCCCCCCTCTCCTCCTCTCTCCCACCCCCACATACTCACTCCCACCCCCCCCTCTCCTTCTCTCTCCCACCCCCCCATACTCACTCCCACCCCCTCCTCCCCTTCTCTCTCCCACCCCTCCTCTACTCCTCTCTCCCGCCCCCTCCTCTCCTCCTCTCTCCCACCCCCTCCCCTCTCCCACCCCCTCCTCCTCTCCACCCCCTCCTCCCCTGCAACTCTCTCCCACCCCCTCCTCCTCTTCTCCTCTCCACCCCCTCCTCTCCTCCTCTCCATCCCCTCCTCTCCACCTCCTCTCCCACCCCCTCCTCCTCTCCTCCTCTCTCCCACCCCCTCCTTCCCTCCTGCTCTCTCCCACCCCCTCCTCCTCTCTCCCACCCCCTCCTCTCCTCTCCACCTCTCTCCCACCCCTCCATCCCCTCCTCTCCTCCTCTCTCCCACCCCCTCCTCTCCTCGTCTCTCCCACAGTGGGTATGCACTCCGTTCATTAAGTCGTAAACAACCACATAAGAACCATTTCTTCTCTCTTTCTTTCTCTCTTTGTTTGATTGTTTCTCTCTCTCTCTCTCTCGACGGTGTGTTTGAGTGAATCACTGAGGTGTGTGTGTGTGTGTGTGTGTGTGTGTGTGTGTGTGTGTGTGTGTGTGTGTGTGTGTGTGTGTGTGTGTGTGTGCGTGTGTGTGTGTGTGTGTGTGTGTGTGTATGAATCACTGTGTGTGTGTGAGTGGGTGTGTGCGCGAATCACTGTGTGTGTGAGTGGGTGTGTGTGTGAGTGGGTGTGTTATATGATCAAGATTACATATCAATGACATGGTCTCTTACTTAATAGAGTGAGCTTACTATTTTTAACGGGCTTCCATTCATTTATTGGTCATGACAATACAGTTTTCTATTAAATTGCTTGTACTTAATTTCAGAAGTCTAAACATTGTATTGAGGTAAATTATCCCCAGTGTTTAACATTTTCTGGTTCAGGACAACCTGGACTACAATGAAGTGTTTTAACCATGTTCTGGTTCAGGACAACCTGGACTACAATGAAGTGTTTTACCATGTTCTGGTTCAGGACAACCAGGACTACAATGAAGTGTTTTACCATGTTCTGGTTCAGGACAACCTGGACTACAATGAAGTGTTTTACCATGTTCTGGTTCAGGACAACCTGGACTACAATGAAGTGTTTAACCATGTTCTGGTTCAGGACAACCAGGACTACAATGAAGGGTTCAGGACAACCTGGACTACAATGAAGTGTTCAGGACAACCCGGACTACAATGAAGTGTTTTACAATGTTCTGGTTCAGGACAACCTGGACTACAAGTAGAACACACAACTATTTGACATAAACAGTTGAATTCATGAGTTTCAATGTCAAATGTTAATTATAGACACTATGGTCTTCTATGTAGTAGAACCCCTTACAGTATTATAGACACCATGTCATGGGATTTACTATGGTCTTCTATGTAGAAGAACCCCTTACAGTATTATAGACACCATGTCATGGGATTTACTATGATCTTCTATGTAGAAGAACCCCTTACAGTATTATAGACACTATGGTCTTCTATGTAGTAGAACCCCTTACAGTATTATAGACACTATGGTCTTCTATGTAGTAGAACCCCTTACAGTATTATAGACACTATGTCCTGGGATTTACTATGATCTTCTATGTAGAAGAACCCCTTACAGTATTATAGACACTATGCCCTGGGATTTACTATGATCTTCTAGGTAGAAGAACCCCTTACAGTATTATAGATACTATGTCCTGGGATTTACTATGATCTTCTATGTAGAAGAACCCCTTACAGTATTATAGACACTATGACCTGGGATTTACTATGAGCTTCTATATAGAAGAACTTCTTATCTTCTAACACAGCGTTTCCCAAACTCGGTCCTGGGGGCAGGATGCACGTTTTGGTTTTTGGCCCGAACACGACACAGTTGATTCAAATGATCAAAGCTCGATGGTTAGTTGATTATTTTCAAATCAGCTGTGTAGTGCTAGGGCACCCCCCCCCCCCCCCCCCCAAAACCAAAACATGCCCCCTTTGGGGTGTCCCACCTGTTCTAACGACTCTTGTGCCACGCCCTGACCATAGTTTGCTTTGTATGTTTTATGTTTTGTTTGGTCAGGGTGTGATCTGTGTGGGCATTCTATGTTGTATGTCTAGTTTGTATATTTCTATGTGTTTGGCCTGATATGGTTCTCAATCAGAGACAGGTGTTTTGCGTTGTCTCTGATTGGGAACCATATTTAGGTAGTCTGTTTTGTATTGTGGGTGGTGGGTGATTGTCTATGTTATGTTGCACGTTAGCACAGTGTTTATTATAGCGGTCACGTTCGTCTTATTCGTTTTGTTGTTTTTTTGTTGAATTTTCTTCATTAAAATCTAGAAGAATGTATTCAAACCGCGCTGCGCTTTGGTCCGCCTCTTACGACGTTTGTGACATCATGTGTTTCTTGTGATGATGTCACAGAGCAAAACATGTGTTGTACGTGTTTCGTAGTCTTTTGGGTCATAATAATAGTTTGTAGCTTGTAGATCTGACAGATATAGATATGTGGGACATAGATCTGAGGGGCATATATCTAATGGATATAGATGTGTGGGACATAGATCTGAGGGACATATATCTAACGGATATAGATGTGTGGGACATAGATCTGAGGGGCAGATATCTAACGGATATAGATGTGTGGGACATAGATCTGAGGGGCATATATCTAACGGATATAGATGTGTGGGACATAGATCTGAGGGCATATATCTAACGGATATAGATGTGTGGGACATAGATCTGAGGGGCATATATCTAACGGATATAGATGTGTGGGACATAGATCTGAGGGGCATATATCTAACGGATATAGATGTGTGGGACATAGATCTGAGGGACATATATCTAACGGATATAGATGTGTGGGACATAGATCTGAGGGACATAGATCTAACAATTATAGATGTGTGGGACATGGATCTAGTTAATAGTTTGTAGTTTGTTGACTCATAGACTAGAGCTCGAACACACAATGTTTAAAAATAGTTTTGAAGTCCAAAAAACGCTACGGTGGGACTCTATGCCATTTAAGCAGACACAGTGCTTTCGGAAAAGCATACAGACCTGTTGACTTTTTCCACATTATATATTACAGACTTATTCTATAATTGATCATCCCTCAGAAATCTACACACAATACCCCATAACGACAAAGGGAAAACAGAAATACCATATTTACATAAGTATTCAGACCCTTTGCTAGGAGACTCAAAATTGAGCTCAGGTGCATCCTGTTTCCATTAATCATCCTTGAGATGTTTCTACAACTTGATTGTAGTCCACCTGTGGTAAATTCAATTGATTGGACATGATTTGGAAAGGCACACACCTGTCTATATAAGGTCACACAGTTGACAGTGCATGTCAGACAAAAAACCAAGCCATGTGATTGAAGGAATTGTCCGTAGAGCCCCGAGACAGTATTGTGTGGAGGCACAAATCTGGGGAAGGGTACCAAAATAATTCTGCAGCATTGAAGGTCCCCAAGAACACAGTGGCCTCATCATTCTTAAATGGAAGAAGTTTGGAACCACCAAGACTCTTCCTAGAGCTGGCCACCCGGCCAACCTGAGCAATCAGGGGGAGAAGGGCCTTGGTCAGGGAGGTGACCAAGAACCCGATGGTTACTCTGACAGAGATCCAGAGTTCCTGTGTGGAGATGGGAGCACCTTCTAGAAGCACAACCATCTCTGCAGCACTCCACCAATCAGGCCTTTATGGTAGAGTGGCCTGACAGAAGCCATTCCTCAGTAAAAGGCACGTGACAGCCCGCTCTGAGTTTGCCAAAAGGCACCTAAAGACTCTCAGACCATGAGAAACAAGATTCTCTGGTCTGATGAAACCAAGATGGAACTCTTTGGTCTGAATGCCAAGCGTCACGTCTGGAGGAAACCTGGCACCATCCCTACGGTGAAGCATGGTGGTGGCAGCATCATGCTGTGGGGATATTTTTCAGCGGCAGAGACTGGGAGACTAGTCAGGATCGAGGAAAAGATAAACAGAGCAAAGTACAGAGAAATCCTTGATGAGAACCTGCTCCAGAGCGATCAGGACCTCAGACTGGGGCGACTGTTCACATTCCAACAGGACACCGACCTTAAGTACACAGCCAAGACAACGCAGTACTGGCTTCGGGACAAGTCTCTGAATGTCCTTGAGTGGCCCCGCCAGAGCCTGGACTTGAACAAGATCTAAGATCTCTGGAGAGACCTGAAAATAGCAGTGAAGCAATGCTTCCTCAAACTGGTACCTCTAACAGTCTGATGTTTAATTCATTGTCTTAAAATATGCTTGTGAATCATTAATGAGTTCTCTATGAGCCCTGCAGGGACTGGGTCTACAGACTATAGAGATATCACATTCAGCCTATGGTGCTCCCTCTCTCTCTCTCTCTCTCTCTCTCTCTCTCTCTCTCGCTCTCTCTCTCTCTCTCTCTCTCTCTCTCTCTCTCTCTCTCTCTCTCTCTCTCTCACTACTGCCTCTCTCTCTCTCTCTCTCTCACTACTGCCTCTCTCTCTCTCTCTCTCTCTCTCTCTCTCTCTCACTACTGCCTCTCCCTTTCCCTCCCTCCCTCCCTCCCTCCCTCCCCTCCCTTTGCTTTCTTCTTATTCTCTGCCTTTCTCCTGTCTGCTCCTCCTCTGTCCATGAGGAACATGTCCTCTAGTGGCTTCTGAAGTGGAGGAGAACAGACGGTGATTATCTTCATGTGTCTTGGTGTTGTTGCACTGAACTAGACGGTAAACAGTCTCTACTCCACTGACCTAATGGTGTTGTGGCACTGAACTAGACGGTAAACAGTCTCTACTCCACTGACCTAATGGTGTTGTTGCACTGAACTAGACGGTAAACAGTCTCTACTCCACTGACCTAATGGTGTTGTTGCACTGAACTAGACGGTAAACAGTCTCTACTCCACTGACCTAATGGTGTTGTTGCACTGAACTAGACGGTAAACAGTCTCTACTCCACTGACCTAATGGTGTTGTTGCACTGAACTAGACGGTAAACAGTCTCTACTCCACTGACCTAATGGTGTTGTTGCAGTGAACTAGACGGTAAACAGTCTCTACTCCACTGACCTAATGGTAAGGAATTTATCACAGTCTGTAGCTGTAGTGACCTTTTCACTGTTACTGCTATTGTCACTATCTCCACACACTAAAATACACACACGCACACGTGTGTGTGTGTGTGTGTGTGTGTGTGTGTGTGTGTGTGTGTGTGTGTGTGTGTGTGTGTGTGTGTGTGTGTGTGTGTGTGTGTGTGTGTGTGTGTGTGTGTGTGTGTGTGTGTGTGTGTGTGTGTGTGTGTGTGTGTGTGTGTGTGTGTGTGTGTGTGTTTGTGTTTTTGATACTTCAAGGATAGGCCTGAGGGGAGGCTGTGATTGGATGCCCCTGGTCATATCACACACATTGCATTCCACTCCCCCTAGTAACCAGACCACATGACACTCCCCCTAGTAACCAGATCACATGGCACTCCCCCTAGTAACCAGACCACATGACACTCCCCCTAGTAACCAGACCACATGACACTCCCCCTAGTAACCAGACCACATGACACTCCCCCTAGTAACCAGACCACATGACACTCCCCCTAGTAACCAGACCACATGACATTCCCCCTAGTAACCAGACCACATGACATTCCCCCTAGTAACCAGACCACATGACACCCCCCCTAGTAACCAGACCACATGACACTCCCTCTAGCTGACCCAAGAGGAACCAGACACCATGATACTCCCTCTAGCTGACCCAGGAGGAACCAGACACCATGATACTCCCTCTAGCTGACCCAGGAGGAACCAGACACCATGATACTCCCTCTAGCTGACCCAGGAGGAACCAGACACCATGATACTCCCTCTAGCTGACCCAGGAGGAACCAGACACCATGATACTCCCTCTAGCTGACCCAGGAGGAACCAGACACCATGATACTCCCTCTAGCTGACCCAGGAGGAACCAGACACCATGATACTCCCTCTAGCTGACCCAGGAGGAACCAGACACCATGATACTCCCTCTAGCTGACCCAGGAGGAACCAGACACCATGATACTCCCTCTAGCTGACCCAAGAGGAACCAGACACCATGATACTCCCTCTAGCTGACCCAGGAGGAACCAGACACCATGATACTCCCTCTAGCTGACCCAGGAGGAACCAGACACTATGATACTCCCTCTAGCTGACCCAGGAGGAACCAGACACCATGATACTCCCTCTAGCTGACCCAGGAGGACCCAGACACCATGATACTCCCTCTAGCTGACCCAGGAGGAACCAGACACCATGATACTCCCTCTAGCCGACCCAGGAGGAGCCAGACTGCAGTATAATGATGTACAGTAGATGATCTACTCAGAAATGGAGGGAGGGAGGGAGGGAGGGATGAGAATATCTGAATAGATTAATTTAGACATCAATCTGATAGTAGAACAGATAAATCAGACTTGATAATGAACCAAACTAAATCCACTTTCTGTTGTTTTACCTACAGACAGACAGAAAGACAGACAGACATAGACGGACGAACAGACCCAATATAACCTACTGTTATGTTCAACCTCCACATCACCCAACACCATGGCCGGTACCCCTATCGCCGATGCCAGGACCCACACACAGATGTTGACCACCTTGGCCTTGTGGGGCGTCCTCATGTCCAGGGCCTTGACCGGATGGCACACGGCCACGTAGCGATCCATGCTCATCACGGTTAGTGTAAAGGTGCTGGTGAACATGTTGTAGTAGTCGATGGAGACCACGGCCTTGCAGAGGGCGTTACCGAACGGCCAGAAACCCAGGAACAAGTCTGTTCCCTGGAATGGTAAGGTAGCGAGAACCAAGGAGTCAGCCAGGGCCAGGTTAAATATGTAGATGTTGGTGGCTGTCTTCATCTTAGTGTACCTGGAGATGAGGAGAGAGGAGAAGAGAGGGGATGAGAGGGGAAGAGAGGAGAGGGGAGGAGAGGGCAGGAGAGGGGAAGAGAGGGGAAGAGAGGAGAGGAGAGGGGAGGAGAGGGCAGGAGAGGGGAAGAGAGGGGAAGAGAGGAGAGGAGAGGGGAAGATAGGAGAGGAGAGGGGAGGAGAGGGGAAGAGAGGGGAAGAGAGGGGAAGAGAGGAGAGGAGAGGGGAAGATAGGAGAGGAGAGGGGAAGAGAGGAGAGGAAAGGGGAGGAGAGGGCAGGAGAGGGGAAGATAGGAGAGGAGAGGGGAAGAGAGGAGAAGAGAGGGGAAGAGAGGAGAGGAGAGGGGAGGAGAGGAGAGGAGAGGGGAAGAGAGGGGAAGAGAGGAGAAAGGAGAGGGGAAGAGAGGAGAGGAGAGGGGAAGAGAGGGGAAGAGAGGAGAGGAGAGGGGAGGAGAGGGCAAGAGAGGGGAAGAGAGGAGAGGAGAGGGGAAGAGAGGAGAAGAGAGGAGAGGGGAGGAGAAGAGAGGAGAGGGGAGGAGATGAGAAGAGAGGAGAGGAGAGGGGAGGAGAGGGGAAGAGAGGAGAAGAGAGGGAAGGAGAGGGGAGGAGAAGAGAGGAGAGGGGAGAATAGAGGGGGGTGGAGAGGGAAGAGAGCGGGGATGAGATAGGAGGAGAAGGGGGAGAGTGAGGGAGGGAGGAGAGGGGAGAGAGAGAGGTAGGAAATAGGAGGAGATAGGAGGAGAGGGGGGAGAGAGGGAGGGAAGAGAGAGGAGGAGAGGGGGGAGAGAGGGAGAGGTATGCATAAGGGTGATTGATTGTGATCACATTGAGATAGTTTTCCTTTTAAAAGAGTGTGAAAAAGCCTTTGATTTGTTCAAATAGAACATGTAAAGTCAGTTTGTTCTCTGCTGTGGTCTGCTGGTCCAAGTCAGTCCAAGCCTCAAACCGTCTCGTTGACAATCTTCAGTTCATCTCAGTTCCTACCAGGTGATAAAAACCTCACACACACAGCCGACTCCTGCTTTCAATTCAAAATGGAACAGAGTTACAAGGTTTACTTCTGACAGCAACAATAAGAAGCAATGGGATCATGCTGTGGGTATATAATTATAACAAGACTTCCTGTTACATAAGAAGTGGTTGGATCTATTTTAAACCCTGTGTTACCAAAATCCCCTGTCAACCAACCGATGGATAGATATATGGAAATATAGAGAGGATGAAAGCCTTACGAAAGGTGTCACACTAAATATTCACTGGAAGTAGGTCTTTGGTCTCACTGAGCTGCATAGTCAACACTGACAAATCAGTGGTTCCAAACTCTGGTCCAGAAAACCAGAAACCTGCAGTGGCTTCCAATCTATAACGTGAAAATATACCCCCCCCCCCTTCCCTCTCCTCCCTTCTCCCCTCACCTCTCTTCTCCTCTCTTCTCCTCTCCTTTATTTTCCTCTCTTCTCTTCTCCTCTCCTCCCCTTCCCTCTCCTCTCTTCTCCTCCCCTCTCTTCTCCTCTCCTCTCCTCTCTTCTCCTCCCCTCCCTCTCTTCTCATCTCTTGTCTTCTCCTCTCCTCCCTTCTCCTCCATCTCCTCCCCCTCTCCCTGTCTCCTCCTTCCCTCTCACTCCCCCGTTCCTCCCCTTCTCCTCCTCTCCTCCCTACCTCTCCCCCTTTCCTCTCTACCGCTCCCCCTTTCCTCCCTCTCTCTTTCTCCTGCCACCACTCTGTCTTCTCTCTCCCCCTCTCCTCCCTCCCTCCTCTACACCGCTTCTACACATTTTGAAGATTTGCAGAGAGTCTCTTCTACAAAGAGAATATTTAATGTCTGCTCTGCATCCCCCCTTTTTTTTGAGAGTATCTATATGAGTCTCGTCTCTACACAGCCTGACTACGTACCCTCTGCACTGGGCGGTATCTATATGAGTCTCGTCTCTACACAGCCTGACTACGTACCCTCTGCACTGGGCGGTATCTATATGAGTCTCGTCTCTACACAGCCTGACTACGTACCCTCTGCACTGGGCGGTATCTATATGAGTCTCGTCTCTACACAGCCTGACTACGTACACACTGCACTGGGCGGTATCTATATGAGTCTCGTCTCTACACAGCCTGACTACGTACCCTCTGCACTGGTCGGTATCTATATGAGTCTCGTCTCTATACAGCCTGACTACGTACCCTCTGCACTGGGCGGTATCTATATGAGTCTCGTCTCTACACAGCCTGACTACGTACCCTCTGCACTGGGCGGTATCTATATGAGTCTCGTCTCTACACAGCCTGACTACGTACCCTCTGCACTGGGCGGTATCTATATGAGTCTCGTCTCTACACAGCCTGACTACGTACACACTGCACTGGGCGGTATCTATATGAGTCTCGTCTCTACACAGCCTGACTACGTACCCTCTGCACTGGGCGGTATCTATGTGAGTCTCGTCTCTACACAGCCTGACTACGTACCCTCTGCACTGGGCGGTATCTATATGAGTCTCGTCTCTACACAGCCTGACTACGTACACACTGCACTGAGCGGTATCTATATGAGTCTCGTCTCTACACAGCCTGACTACGTACACACTGCACTGGGCGAAACGGGGTCAATATCAGAGGATACCTCTATCTATCTATTTCCAGATAGCAGACATTTTATTAAATAAAAGGAGTAGACATTCTCCAGATACTCATGTCCTTAATTTCATATGCAGAGCTAGGATATTCTCTGTAATGGGACAGCTTCCTACATGCATCCAATTCAGACCTCAGAAATCCCCCTGCTACTGTATTGCTCAACCCCTAATGGATGTGTTCTCTGTCCCTTGGAAGCAGCTTGGGAAATGGTCCAGGAACAAAGGACAATGCCCAAGGACGAGTTAGCCCTTCCCTCTCTGAGGGGCCAGCATGTATCTCTCTGTTACAGTATCCAGAGGACTGACTATTGTGATAGAATAAGGCTATGGTATTCATGTCTGCTATCGATCTGAAACGTGTTCACTGAGGATATATAACGCCGACGCTATCGGTATTGATGTCAGTGACGGTCAGTGACGTCTATGATGAGAGAGAGGACTATTTTTTTCTCTCTCATGAGCACAGCCTTATTTCTATTGCAGCCATATTGGATGACTGTCCTTCATATTCCATTCAGCCAACTCAATGTAACAGCGTTCGGTTTAGGCTACTTACATGATATTCAACATTTTTTGTCCCTATACCCATCACGAGGTTGCTACAACCTAGCCAATGAATGAACGTTTATAACGTAGGTGCACACAGGTGTGAGAGAAAAAATTTTAGGTGACAAAAAAGTGACACATGGACAGACAGTGAGTGACACATTCATTACCGTCTTGCAAACTCTTGTCTGCATCTAGCTGATATAGGGTGTAACCATTAGTCCAACAGTTGCAAACAAGAGTTTCTATTGGACAAAATTCATTTTTTTTTATCACCGTTTCATTTGCTTTCGTTTAAGAAACGATTTTCAACAGAATTTCAGGAATGAATACACCCCTGATCACACATGAACGCAGATCACTTTCATACGTCACCTCCACGTTGTATTCATTCTATCCTCTATGCACTCTCCTCCTCTCACCTTTTCCCTTCGTTTGTGGACTTCAACGAACAACACATCAGCTGTATGTGACCAGGCGGAAAAACCTGTCCAAACCATGTCATAATCGCTACACACAGCCTACCTCGTTGTCCCCATATTAACTAAAGTAACGTCCTAGTCAACATAGCTAATATAACTAACTAGTAAACCCGCTACAATCATATACTAACGTTACAGTTGCATAGTCAGTAAGCAGTCAGACCGGTGGGCCCCGGTGGCAATAAATTAATAAAACCAAAAGCTTACCTTAACTTGAAAGAGTTCCAGTGTTGTGTGGGATAGTCATAGCCAGCTAGCTAACATAGCATCCATCTGTTATAGCCAGCTAGCTAACATAGCATCCCTCTGTTATAGCCAGCTAGCTAACATAGCATCCATCTGTTATAGCCAGCTAGCTAACATAGCATCCCTCTGTTTGAGCCAACTAGCTAACATAGCATCCCTCTGTCATAGCCAGCTAGCTAACATAGCATCCATCTGTTATAGCCAGCTAGCTAACATAGCATCCATCTGTTATAGCCAGCTAGCTAACATAGCATCCATCTGTTATAGCCAGCTAGCTAACATAGCATCCATCTGTTATAGCCAGCTAGCTAACATAGCATCCCTCTGTTTGAGCCAGCTAGCTAACATAGCATCCCTCTGTCATAGCCAGCTAGCTAACATAGCATCCCTCTGTCATAGCCAGCTAGCTAACATAGCTTCCCTCTGTTATAGCCAGCTAGCTAACATAGCATACCTCTGTTTGAGCCAGCTAGCTAGCATAGCATCCCTCTGTTATAGCCAGCTAGCTAACATAGCATCCCTCTGTTATAGCCAGCTAGCTAACATAGCATCCCTCTGTTTGAGCCAGCTAGCTAACATAGTATCCATCTGTTATAGCCAGCTAGCTAACATAGCATCCCTCTGTTTGAGCCAGCTAGCTAATATAGCATCCATCTGTTATAGCCAGCTAGCTAACATAGCATCCCTCTGTTTGAACCAGGTGTTTGAGTAACTAAACTAGCTAGTTTCATTTGCGGGCTAAATAAGTGAAACTGGAAGTGAAAAGAATGAGAAATGTCTCTCTCTCTCTCTCTCTTGATTCTCCTTCCTTTTTGAAGAAATTAATTTGTTGAAAAATATTCAACTACTGTCTTTCTCTCTCTTTGAGTCAACTACTCATCACATTTTATGCACTGCAGTGCTAGCTAGCTGTAGCTTATGCTTTCAGTACTATATTTATTCTCTGATCCTTTCATTGGGTGGACAATATGTCAGTTCATGCTGCAAGAGCTCTGATAGTTTGGAGGACGTCCTCCGGAAGTTGTCATAATTACTGTGTACATCTATGGAAGTGGGTGAGAACCAACCCGAGCTTCCTAGGTTTTGTATTGATGTGCTTTGAGATACGTCACCTTCGTGTGAAGAAGCACCATCAGCGCCTGAACAGGTAAAATAATTTGGGAGCTGGACATTAACAGAAAATTAAACCCTCAGACCTCAAACCTGCCCTGTTTGTTATGTTTCGTATGTTTATTATGTTTGATAAGTTGTTATGTTTGTTATGTTTGATAAGTTGTTATGTTTGTTAAGTTATGTTTGTTATGTTATGTTTGTTATGTTTGATATGTTTGATAAGTTGTTTTTTAATATTTGTTATGTTTGTTATGTTTGTTGTGTTTGATAAGTTGTTTGCTATGTTTGATAAGTTTGATAAGTTGTTTGCTATGTTTGATAAGTTGTTTGTTATGTTTGATAAGTTGTTTGTTATGTTTGATAAGTTGTTTGTTATATTTGTTATGTTTGTTATGTTTGTTGTGTTTGATGAGTTGTTTGCTATGTTTGATAAGTTTGATAAGTTGTTTGCTATGTTTGATAAGTTGTTTGTTATATTTGATAAGTTGTTTGTTATGTTTGTTATGTTTGTTAAGTTTGTTATGTTTGTTATGTTTGTTATGTTTGTTATGTTTGTTATGTTTGTTAAGTTTGATAAGTTGTTTGTTATGTTTGATAAGTTGTTTGTTATGTTTATTATGTTTATTATGTTTGTTATGTTTGTTATATTTGATAAGTTGTTTGTTATGTTTATTATGTTTGTTATGTTTGTTATGTTTGTTATGTTTGTTATGGACGATGGGCGAAAATGGGTCATCAACGGCGATCCCTCGTAGTCCTGTGATCCACTCCAAACTATCAATGCATAAATCATGAATCAAAAATTGTGTTAATATTGCAAGAAAATTTTATAATTTCACATAACCATACCACAACTTAGCTACTCGATCTTCTTCATTCGTGACGAGGAAACTAACTGGAACAAAGCCAAGCTGCTAGTTAGCGAGCTAGCGCATTAACCAGTAATGCAAATAAAATACGCCTTGTTATTTTAAAATGTTAGCTGTCATCTTTGGGGTAAAAATGTTTTTTTTTCCTTGAAGGGAAGGCAATTTCGTTATTTGTTAGCTAGCTAGGCTAACGTTACCAGTTAACTGTTACCCCCCCCCCTCCCCCCTATTTGCTGGCCAAACTAGCTAGCATTCTTGCTTCTAGTGACTAAGATACAAAAAACCCATCTAAAATGAACTACTCACTTTAACTTCGTTTAGTTTTTTATCTGAACAGCTTCTCACTTCTTTGTTTCTCCAGTTGTCAGTTCAAACACACACTGTTTATACACTCATTTTTAGTGGTGGGGAGTCAACTCCAAAATAATAAATTCCTCGACTTCTTGCCCGCCAACTCCTGGTGTCGATTCGCATTTCTGTGTATCAAGCTTAGATTCCGCTAGGAATTGGACTCCTCGACCCCTAAGATTTAGTATTTTTTCAACAGAGGAAACAATTTGCCGTAGTCTACTTCGAGAACACAAACTCTCCAATATTTCGAAGCGAAGAAAGAGTGAGTTAGCGAGGTAGAGAGAGAGATGTGTGGTTTCAGTAGTTGATAGGGGTATTACTGTGAATAAGTATTGAGGGTGACAAGGGGAAACCATGATGAGCCTATTAGAAGTATTTCTCCTAATGAAGGGCTTTTTCATTGACTCAGATGACACCTGTTTAAAAAATACATTGATTTATATTGGATTCTCTAACCACCTCTCAGTCTCTCTCCCTCTTTCTCGCAGTGAAATCAAATATTCAGCAACCAGGTAGAGCAAAGACATCAAACAGTCAGGAGAACGAGAGAGAAGAGAGAGGAGAGAGGAGAGAGAAGGGAGAGAGGAGAGAGAAGGAAGAGAGAAGGGAGAGAGAAGGGAGAGAGGAGAGAGAAGGGAGAGAGGAGAGAGAAGGGAGAGAGGAGAGAGAATGAAGAGAGAAGGGAGAGAGGAGAGAGAAAAGAGAAGGGAGAGAGGAGAGAGAAGGAAGAGAGAAGGAAGAGAGAAGGGAGAGAGAAGGGAGAGAGAGAAGAGAGAAGTGAGAGAGGAGAGGAGAGAGAAGAGAGAAGGGAGAGAGGAGAGAGAAGAGAGAGAGAAGGGAGAGAGGAGAGAGAAGGAAGAGAGAAGGGAGAGAGAAGAGAGAAGGGAGAGAGGAGAGAGAAGGAAGAGAGAAGGGAGAGAGAAGGGAGAGAGGAGAGAGAAGGGAGAGAGGAGAGAGAAGGAAGAGAGAAGGGAGAGAGAAGAGAGAGGAGAGAGAAGGAAGAGAGAAGGGAGAGAGAAGGGAGAGAGGAGAGAGAAGGAAGAGAGGAGAGAGAAGAGAGAAGGAGGAGAGGAGAAGAAGAGAGGAGAGAGATGGAGACAGTGGAGTAGCAGTGGAGACAGTAGAGACAGTGGAGTAGCAGTGGAGACAGTGGAGACAGTGGAGACAGTAGAGACAGTGGAGTAGCAGTGGAGACAGTAGAGACAGTGGAGACAGTAGAGTAGCAATGGAGACAGTGGAGACAGTGGAGACAGTGGAGACAGTAGAGACAGTGGAGTAGCAGTGGAGACAGTAGAGACAGTGGAGTAGCAGTGGAGACAGTGGAGTAGCAGTGGAGACAGTAGAGACAATGGAGAAAGTGGAGACAGTGGAGACAGTGGAGACAGTAGAGACAGTGGAGAAAGTGGAGACAGTAGAGACAGTGGAGACAGTGGAGACAGTGGAGACAGTAGAGACAGTGGAGACAGTGGAGACAGTAGAGACAGTGGAGACAGTGGAGTAGCAGTGGAGACAGTAGAGACAGTGGAGACAGTGGAGACAGTAGAGTAGCAGTGGAGACAGTAGAGACAGTAGAGTAGCAGTGGACAGTGGAGACAGTGGAGACAGTGGAGACAGTGGAGACAGTGGAGACAGTGGAGTAGCAGTGGAGACAGTAGAGACAGTGGAGTAGCAGTGGAGACAGTAGAGACAGTGGAGACAGTGGAGTAGCAGTGGACAGTAGAGACAGTAGAGACAGTGGAGACAGTGGAGACAGTAGAGGTAGTGGAGACAGTAGAGACAGTAGAGACAGTGGAGACAGTAGAGGTAGTGGAGACAGTGGAGACAGTAGAGACAGTGGAGAGAGTAGACAGTGGAGTAGCAGTGGAGACAGTAGAGACAGTGGAGTAGCAGTGGACAGTAGAGACAGTGGAGACAGTGGAGTAGCGGTGGGGACAGTGGAGACAGTGGAGTAGCAGTGGAGACAGTAGAGACAGTAGAGACAGTGGAGACAGTGGAGACAGTGGAGTAGCAGTGGAGACAGTAGAGACAGTGGAGACAGTGGAGACAGTGGAGTAGCAGTGGAGACAATAGAGACAGTGGAGTAGCAGTGGAGTAGCAGTGGAGACAGTGGAGTAGCAGTAGAGACAATGGAGTAGCGCGGGGGACAGTGGAGACAGTGGAGACAGTGGAGTAGCAGTGGAGACAGTAGAGACAGTGGAGTAGCAGTGGAGACAGTGGAGACAGTGGAGACAGTGGAGTAGCAGTGGAGACAGTTGAGACAGTGGAGTAGCAGTGGAGACAGTGGAGACAGTAGAGACAGTAGAGTAGCAGTGGAGACAGTGGAGACAGTAGAGACAGTAGAGACAGTGGAGTAGCAGTGGAGACAGTAGAGACAGTAGAGACAGTGGAGTAGCAGTGGAAACAGTAGAGAGAGTGGAGTAGCAGTGGAGGGAGTGGAGACAATGGAGTAGCGGTGGGGACAGTGGAGACAGTGGAGTAGCAGTGGCAACAGTAGAGAGAGTGGAGTAGCAGTGGCAACAGTAGAGAGAGTGGAGTAGCAGTGGAGGGAGTGGAGACAATGGAGTAGAATTGGAGAAGCAGTGGAGATAGTGACGATAGTAGCGACAGTGGAGGGAGTGGAGACAGTGGAGTAGCAGTGGAGACATTGGATTGCAGTGAGTGACTGCAGTGGTTGGCTTTAACCCAGCTCTCTGTGTCTCCATGGAGGCCAGCCCTGGTGTGTGTGTGTGTGTGTGTGTGGTAGCTGCAGCATTATGATGTAGTTGGAGATATTATCAGACAACTTTACTGCATGATAGTCTCAGTTTAGATCTTTCTACTGTTGCCTCTGTAACCGATGTGAAATGGCTAGCTAGGTAGCGGTGGTGCGCGCTAGCAGCCTTTCAGTCGGTGACGTCACTTGCTCTGAAACCTTGAAGTAGTGATTCCCCTTGCTCTGCAAGGGCCGCGGCTTTTGTGGAGCGATGGGTAACGATGCTTCGTGGGTGACTGTTGTTGATGTGTGCAGAGGGTCCCTGGTTCGCGCCCGGGTATGGGCGAGGGGACGGGCGTAAAGTTATACTGTTACACCTCCAGACAGACATACCATCCACAGGTGGTATGTATGTGGTATGTCCACAGGTGGTATGTCTGTGGTATGTCCACAGGTGGTATGTCTGTGGTATGTCTGTGGTATGTCCACAGGTGGTATGTCTGTGGTATGTCCACAGGTGGTATGTCCACAGGTGGAATGTCCACAGGTGGTATGTCTGTGGTATGTCCACAGGTTGTATGTCTGTGGTATGTCCACAGGTGGTATGTCTGTGGTATGTCCACAGGTGGTATGTCTGTGGTATGTCCACAGGTGGTATGTCTGTGGTATGTCCACAGGTGGTATGTCTGTGGTATGTCCACAGGTGGTATGTCTGTGGTAAGTCCACAGGTGGTATGTCTGTGGTATGCTCACAGGTGGTATGTCCACAGGTGGTATGTCCACAGGTGGTATGTCTGTGGTATGTCCACAGGTGGTATGTCTGTGGTATGTCCACAGGTGGTATGTCTGTGGTATGTCCACAGGTGGTATGTCTGTGGTATGTCCACAGGTGGTATGTCCACAGGTGGTATGTCCACAGGTGGTATGTCTGTAGTATGTCCACAGGTGGTATGTCTGTGGTATGTCCACAGGTGGTATGTCCACAGGTGGTATGTCTGTGGTATGTCCACAGGTGGTATGTCTGTGGTATGTCCACAGGTGGTATGTCCACAGGTGGTATGTCTGTGGCATGTCCACAGGTGCTATGTCTGTGGCATGTCCACAGGTGGTATGTTCGAAGCTTCATCATTCTCATTCTTCTCCATACACGTCAAGTTTAAATGCATTCCTGGTAATTTGGTAAACTGGTTAAAACTGCTAGATAGATTCCTTGTATGTGTCCCAAAAGGCTCCCTATTGACTATATAGTGCCCTGCTTCTGACCAGACCCATAGACCTTCTCTCTGTGGTAACTATGTAGAGCAGTCACCCTAGCTGAGAGGACATCTCCAGTGCCTTGCAAAAGTATTCAGTCCCCTTGGCGTTTTTCCTATTTTGTTGTATTACAACCTGTGATTTAAATTGATTTTGTTTTTTATTTCATGTAATGGAAATACGCAAAATAGTCCAAATTGGTGAAGTGAAATGAAAAAAATAACTTATTAAATGTTTTTATTTTAATTTTAAATCAACTGAAAAGTGGTGCGTGTATATGTATTCACCCCCTTTGCTATGCAGCCCCTAAATAAAATCTGGTGCAACCAATTACCTTCAGAAATCAAATAATTAGTGAAAAAAGTCCACATGTGTGCAATCTAAGTGTCACATGATCTGTCACATGATCTCAGTATGTATACACCTGTTCTGAAAGACGTCAGAGTTTGCCAAACCATTAAGCAAGGGGCAACACCAAAGCAAGTGACACCATGAAGGCCAAGGTCTCCAAACAGGCAAGGTCTCCAAACAGGTCAGGGACAAAGTTGTGGAGAAGTACAGATCAGCGTTGGGTTATAGAAAAATAGGAAACTTTTAACATCCCACGGAGCACCATTAAATCCATTATTAATTCTTAGGGCTAGGCCCCTTTTTTCTCAATTGCCGCCTGAAGTAAACTGCCTGTAGCTCAGGATATGCATATAATTGGTACCATTGGAAAGAAAACACTTTAAAGTTCGAAGAAATGTTAAAACAATGTAGGAGAATATAACACAATAGATATGGTAGGAGAAAATCCAAAGAAAAAACCAACCTGAATTTCTTTTGTTGAGAGAGACCATCCTCTTAGAATGGCAAGTATAAGGTCATAGCAATTCCTATGGCTTCCACAGGGTGTCAGCAGTTTATGTTCAAGGTTTCAAGCTTGTAACTTCAAAAATGAACAAGAAAAATCAGTTTTAGCACAGGAACACAGTCTTGGAAATTCGTGTTTGCGCGCGCCATGAAGACAGGACGCACCTGCTAAAATCGGTTTCCTATTGAACATACTGCTTTCCGTAAGAAATATTATAGTTTGATTACATTTCAGGGTATCTGAGGAAAAAAATAGAAACGTATTTTGACTTGTTGAAATAAAGTTTAGGGGTAGATTTTTGGATTCCTTTCTCTGCATGTTGAATGAGTGGATTACTCAAATCGATGGCGCCCCTAGCCCTAAAAAATGGAAAGAATTTGGCACCACAACAAACCTGCGAAGAGAGGGCCGCCTACCAAAATTCACGGACCAGGCAAGGAAGGCATCAATCACAGAGGCAACAAAGACACCAAAGATAACCCTGAAGGAGCTGCAAAGTTCCACAGTGGAGATTGGAGTATCTGTCCATAAGACCACTTTAAGCAGTACACTCCAGAGCTGGGCTTTACGGAATAGTGGCCATAAAAAAAAACATTACTTAAAGAAAAGAATAAGCAAACACGTTGTTGTTCGCCAAAATCCATGTGGGAGACTCCCCAAACATATGGAAGAAGTTACTCTGAGCTTTTTGGCCATCAAGGAAAACGCTATGTCTGGCGCAAACCCAACACCTCTCATCACCCCGAGAACACCATCCCCACATTGAAGCATGGTGGTGGCAGCATCATGCTGTGGAGATGTTTTTCATCGACAGGGACTGGGAAACTGGTCAGAATTGAAGGAATGATGGATGGCGCTAAATACAGGGAAATTCTTCAGGGAAACCTGTTTCAGTCTTCCAGAGATTTGAGAGAGGGACAGAGGTTCACCTTGCAGCAGAAAAATGACCCTAAGCATACAGCTAAAGCAACACTCGAGTGGTTTAAGGGGAAACATTTAAATGTCTTGGAATAGCCTAGTCAAAGCCCATACCTCAATCCAATTGTGAATCTGTGGTATGACTTAAAGATTGTTGTACAGCAGTGGAATCCATCCAACTTGAAGGAGCTGGAGCAGTTTTGCCTTGAAGAATGGGCAAAAATCCCAGTCTCTAGATGTGCCTGGCTGATAGAGACATATCCCAAGAGACTTGCAGCTGTAATTGCTGCAAAAGGTGGCTCTACAAAGTATTGCCTTTTGGTGGGTGAATAGTTATGCAAGCTCAAGTTTTCATTTTTTTGGTCTTATTTCTTTTTTTTTTCACAATAAAAAATATTTTGCATCTTCAAAGCGTTGTGTAAATCAAATGATACAAACCCCCCCAAAATACATTTGATAAACAAAATATGAAAAATGACAAAGGGGTGAATACTTTCACAAGCCAAAGTACAGTGATCTATTGTGATTTAAAGATAATCTCTTGATGTAGAGTGATTTACAGTATCTTGTATAATTGCTGTAGTTTTCAGCCTTGCCTGAAGCCATGACACTCCATTAAATAGTGATTTACAGCATCTCATATAATTGCTGTAGTTTTCAGCCTTGCCTGAAGCCATGAAACCATTTTAAATAGTGATTTACAGTATCTTGTATAATTGCTGTATTTTTCAGCCTTGCCTGAAGCCATGAAACCATTTTAAATAGTGATTTACAGTATCTTGTATAATTGCTGTATTTTCAGCCTTGCCTGAAGCCATGACACTCCATTAAATAGTGATTTACAGTATCTTGTATAATTGCTGTATTTTCAGCCTTGCCTGAAGCCATGACACTCCATTAAATAGTGATTTACAGTATCTTGTATAATTGCTGTAGTTTTCAGCCTTGCCTGAAGCCATGAAACCATTTTAAATAGTGATTTACAGTATCTTGTATAATTGCTGTAGTTTTCAGCCTTGCCTGAAGCCATGAAACCATTTTAAATAGTGATTTACAGTATCTTGTATAATTGCTGTAGTTTTCAGCCTTGCCTGAAGCCATGAAACCATTTTAAATAGTGATTTACAGTATCTTGTATAATTGCTGTAGTTTTCAGCCTTGCCTGAAGCCATGAAACCATTTTAAATAGTGATTTACAGTATCTTGTATAATTGCTGTAGTTTTCAGCCTTGCCTGAAGCCATGAAACCATTTTAAATAGTGATTTACAGTATCTTGTATAATTGCTGTAGTTTTCAGCCTTGCCTGAAGCCATGACACTCCATTAAATAGTGATTTACAGTATCTTGTATAATTGCTGTAGTTTTCAGCCTTGCCTGAAGCCATGACACTCCATTAAATAGTGATTTACAGCATCTCATATAATTGCTGTAGTTTTCAGCCTTGCCTGAAGCCATGAAACCATTTTAAATAGTGATTTACAGTATCTTGTATAATTGCTGTAGTTTTCAGCCTTGCCTGAAGCCATGAAACCATTTTAAATAGTGATTTACAGTATCTTGTATAATTGCTGTAGTTTTCAGCCTTGCCTGAAGCCATGAAACCATTTTAAATAGTGATTTACAGTATCTTGTATAATTGCTGTATTTTCAGCCTTGCCTGAAGCCATGACACTCCATTAAATAGTGATTTACAGTATCTTGTATAATTGCTGTAGTTTTCAGCCTTGCCTGAAGCCATGACACTCCATTAAATAGTGATTTACAGTATCTTGTATAATTGCTGTAGTTTTCAGCCTTGCCTGAAGCCATGACACTCCATTAAATAGTGATTTACAGTATCTTGTATAATTGCTGTAGTTTTCAGCCTTGCCTGAAGCCATGACACTCCATTAAATAGGAGTACGAAAGGTCCAACTGATTCTCTTTCATCTGTCCATACGATAATGTGTTAACAGACGCATGCACATACACACGTACTCATGCACACACACACACACACACAGACACACACACA
Organism: Salvelinus fontinalis; assembly: GCF_029448725.1. NCBI lineage: Eukaryota > Metazoa > Chordata > Actinopteri > Salmoniformes > Salmonidae > Salvelinus > Salvelinus fontinalis. The sequence goes on along the minus strand of NC_074695.1, from coordinate 6,407,540 downwards.
CACACACCCATAAGGTAGTGCTTCAAATACTAACGATCAGATTTAATCATTCAGACAATGAGCATGGATACCACAGCAGGACTGCCATGGGCAATCCACAGCAAAAGACTCCATATTTCATCTAAGAAATACACACATGCGCACGTACGCACACGCACACACACACACACACACACACACACACACACACACACACACACACACACACACACACACACACACACACACACACACACACACACACACACACACACACAGTGTCCTGCCAGCCGAGGAAAGGGTACCGACATCGACACACCCAGAGATGTGCAACAGGATCTAGCTAGTGCTCCGCTGTCATTAAACATCTGTTATACTGAGAACCAAACCCATCCATCAGTCATTTTTTTTCTGTAAAAGACCATAGTTCCTAATTAAGATGAGTAAGTTGAGTTTGCTGAAGTGAACGCTGTATTTGGAAGCAGGCAGGCAACGCATTGCGTAGAGAGCACTGCAATACATGATCGTGTAGTTTTTTTTAAAGATAATGATTCAGCGAGAGACAGTGAAGCTCCTTCATAAAGACACATCTGCTCCTGGATGGGCTCTCTCAGTCTCACTTCAACATAGCGCCGATACTCTCCCACTTCTAACATACTTAGATCCCCAACAGAGAGGGAGAAAAAAATGAATATAGACTTAAAAAAAAAAAAAAAATGAATAATAATATTGATGAAAGTTGTCTCCCAAATGACAGCCTATGTTCTATGTAGTGGAGCAGGGTGTAATTTGGGCGGGTTTTTAGCTCTGTGGGTCGTCAATAGGACCAACGCAGCGATGATTTTACCGTCCTCTTCCTCTTCCTCGGCGAATGACTCATTTGCCCATTCAGAGGAGAAAAGAAGAAAATGGAACACGTTGTCAGTAAATGACAGTTCCCTCGACGTGGCAATTCAACCTCATTTTATCCTTGGTTTGTCGGAGATTGTAGACTGCCATACTCTACTTTCTCTCTCTCCATAGATGACAGATCCTGCCTGTTGCACTTAACTAGCTACCGTCTGTGTCGTTCAATGCCAAAACCCCAAATAGCCAATATCCTTATGCAGCTCTCCATTGATTCTATAAATTGAGGAGAGTTAAGAAAAAACGAGTGTTTACAAGGTTGTCTCGTTCCTTGGCAACCGCTGACATCTTCAGTGTCATGTAACGTGAACACACACAGAGGTTGGGTAACGAGCTCCTGTATTCCCGGGAAGCTCAGAGGGGATCTTATGTCTAATACTGTTGAAGTGTTGTGGTTGCAGGTTCACCTGCCTTATCAGAAGCCTCATCTTTTGTCGTGTTGCTATAGGCCACCAGGTGCTAACAGTCAGTATCTGGATAATATGTGTGAAATGATTGATGATATGTGTGTGATGGTTACAGAGAGGTCTATTTTCTGGGTGACCTGAATATAAACTGGTTTTCATCGAGCTGTCTGCTCAAGAGGAAGCTGTGCTTGTAATCTGGTTCAGGTTATTAATCAACCTACTAGAGTGTTTACAAATAGTACAGTACAGGTATGGCTGTAACCAACTCTGTATGACTTCATTTAAAAAGGAGGATACTGTAAAAATGGGATCCATTGTCAATCCACCAGAACTGTGTGGTTTTAATCTGTAAAAAGACAAAAAGCCCCCTCTTAAACATGGAATGGGCCTCTCTCAGTAGCCTGCTGGAAAACCAGTTTGGATATAGATGTCATTTCTGTATACTGGAGGCTTTAAGAGAGAGATAGGTTTAATGACTTTACATTTAATACTTTTAGCCTTCCAAACTCATATTTCTTAAATAAATATGACTATTTTCTTGTATGATTTAAAAAAGGATTATCTTGGAGTCGGCAGAGCCATGAATAAATATGTAAACTGTGACGTCTCTAGAGAGTTAATCAGGGTCATTATTCAATAGATGGACAGAGGTTTTCCTCTCCACGGTTTCAAGCTATTTTGCTAAATTTTCAATAATGAGAAATCACCTGGTATTGACAACTTAGATGGAAAGCTACTGAGGATGGAAGAGGATTATCCTATCTTTAATCTGAGCCTTAGGAAAAGTGTCAGTGTCCAGGAACCTGGAGAGAAACTAAAGTTATTCCGCTTCCCAAGAGTGGTAAATGGAATCTTCTGGAAGATTCGTAAAACATGTAAAGAGTGGTATACAGCAAGGCAGCTGTCTCGACCCTTCACTGTTCTCTATTTTTTTTACTAATGATCTACCACTAGCCTTAATACAACAAAGCCATTGTGTCTATGTACACAAATGATTCAACACTATACATGTCAGCTCCCACAGCTAGTGTCACGTTGGTATAAGGATCGGGAGACATGCACAGGAACACGTAATAGGGTTTTTTATTGACCCAAATTACAGCGTGATGTGTAAAGGGACGGAGACGAAGACCACACAAACATTTATACGGAACACAGTGTTGAAACCCAAACAAATGAGTGAGGTGTACCTCGAATAAATAGACTGGGACGAGACCCGTAACACAATGATTCTACACGGGACGAGACCCGTAACACAATGATAGCTGATTGGGCTAATTTAGTCAAAATGTTTGTCTTGGGGTAAGTTGAGCCAATGGCCCTGGGGTAAAAGTTGAGCCAATGGTTGAGCCAATGGCCACGGGGTAAAAGTTGAGCCAATGGCCCTGGGGTAAAAGTTGAGCCAATGGTTGAGCCAATGGCCACGGGGTAAAAGTTGAGCCAATGGCCATGGGGTAAAAGTTGAGCCAATGGTTGAGCCAATGGCCACGGGGTAAAAGATGAGCCAGTGGTTGAGCCAACGGCCATGGGGTAAAAGTTGAGCCAATGGTTGTGCCAATGGCCATGGGGTAAAAGTTGAGCCAATGGTTGAGCCAATGGCCACGGGGTAAAAGTTGAGCCAGTGGCAGAGCCAATGGCCATGGGGTAAAAGTTGAGCCAGTGGTTGAGCCAATGGCCACAGGGTAAAAGTTGAGCCAGTGGTTGAGCCAATGGCCATGGGGTAAAAGTTGAGCCAGTGGTTGAGCCAATAGCCACAGGGTAAAAGTTGAGCTAGTGGTTGAGCCAATGGCCACGGGGTAAAAGTTGAGCCAGTGGTTGAGCCAATGGCCACGGGGTAAAAGTTGAGCCAGTGGTTGAGCCAATGGCCACAGGGTAAAAGTTGAGCCAGTGGTTGAGCCAATGGCCACGGGGTAAAAGTTGAGCCAGTGGTTGAGCCAACGGCCACGGGGTAGAAGTTGAGCCAATGGTTGAGCCAATGGCCACGGGGTAGAAGTTGAGCCAATGGTTTTGA
>NC_074695.1:6326737-6399237 GCF_029448725.1 Salvelinus fontinalis | reverse complement strand
GATCGCCTCCCATGGGAACAGGTGGAGGCACTGAGGAGAGCAGAGGCTACTGGAGTAAAGAACCGGAGTTATGAGGGGACGCGTCTTGCACGGAAGCCCGAAAAGCCCGTGAGTAATTCCCTAAAATTTCTTGGGGGGGGGCTAAGGGGTTGTGGGCCAAGGGCAGGTAGGAGACCTGCGCCCACTTCCCAGGCTAACCGTGGAGAGCGGGAGTACGGGCAGACACCGTGTTACGCAGTAGAGCGCACGGTGTCTCCTGTACGTGTGCATAGCCCAGTGCGGGTTATTCCACCTCCCCGCACTGGTAGGGCTAGATTGGGCATTGAGCCAGGTGTCATGAGGCCGGCTCAACGCGTCTGGTCTCCAGTGCGTCTCCTCGGGCCGGCATACATGGCACCTGCCTTACGCATGGTTTCCCCGGTTCGCCTGCATAGCCCAGTGCGGGCTATTCCACCTCGCCGCACTGGCAGGGCGACCGGGAGCATTCAACCAGGTAAGGTTGGGCAGGCTCAATGCTCAAGAGAGCCAGTACGCCTGCACGGTCCGGTATTTCCAGCGCCACCTCCCCGCCCCAGCCTAGTACCTACAGTGCCTACATTACGCACTAGGCTACCAGTGCATTTCCAGAGCCCTGTTCCTCCTCCACGCACTCTCCCTGTAGTGCGTGCATCTAGCCCGGTGCCTCCAGTTCCGGCCCCACGCACTAAGCTACCAGTGTGTCTCCAGAGCCCTGTACACACTATATATTCTCCCCCTACTAATCCTGATGTGCTTGTCCTCAGCCCGGCGTCACCAGTGCCGGTACCACGCATCAGGGGTAGAGTAGGCTTTGAGGATACAGTGTGCCCTGTCCCTGCTCCCCGCACTAGTAGGAAGGTGCTTATCATTAGCACGGTGCCTCCAGTTCCGGCACCACGCACCAGGTCTACAGTGCGCCATATCCGGCCAGAGCCATCCGTCTCCCCAGCGCCATCTGAGCCATCCGTCTCCCCAGCGCCATCTGAGCCATCCGTCTCCCCAGCGCCATCTGAGCCATCCGTCTCCCCAGCGCCATCTGAGCCATCCGTCTCCCCAGCGCCATCTGAGCCATCCGTCTCCCCAGCGCCATCTGAGCCATCCGTCTCCCCAGCGCCATCTGAGCCATCCGTCTCCCCAGCGCCATCTGAGCCATCCGTCTGCCAGGAGCCTGCAAAGCCGCCCGTCTGCCATGAGCCTGCAAAGCCGCCCGTCTGCCATGAGCCTACAGAGCCGTCAGCCAGACAGGAGCCGCTAGAGCCATCAGCCAGACAGGAGCCGCTAGAGCCGTCAGCCAGACAGGAGCCGCTAGAGCCGTCAGCCAGACAGGAGCCGCTAGAGCCGTCAACCAGACAGGATCTGCCAGAGCCGCCAACCAGACAGGATCTGCCAGAGCCGCCAACCAGACAGGATCTGCCAGAGCCGCCAACCAGACAGGATCTGCCAGAGCCGCCAACCAGACAGGATCTGCCAGAGCCGCCAACCAGACAGGATCTGCCAGAGCCGCCAACCAGACAGGATCTGCCAGAGCCGCCAGCGAGCCATGAGCAGCCAGAGCCGCCAGCGAGCCATGAGCAGCCAGAGCCGCCAGCGAGCCATGAGCAGCCAGAGCCGTCAGAGAGCCATGAGCAGCCAGAGCCGTCAGAGAGCCATGAGCAGCCAGAGCCGTCAGAGAGCCATGAGCAGCCAGAGCCGTCAGAGAGCCATGAGCAGCCAGAGCCGTCAGAGCGCCATGAGCGTCGAGAGCCGTCAGCCTGCCATGAGCGTCGAGAGCCGTCAGCCTGCCATGAGCGTCGAGAGCCGTCAGCCTGCCATGAGCGTCGAGAGCCGTCAGCCTGCCATGAGCGTCGAGAGCCGTCAGCCTGCCATGAGCGTCGAGAGCCGTCAGCCTGCCATGAGCGTCGTGAGTCGTCAGTCAGCCATGAGCTGCCCTTCAGCCTGAAAAGGCTAGATACCCAGAACTGCCCATCAGTCCAGAGCTGTCTCTCTGTCCGGAGCTGCCTTTCAGTCCGGAGTTGCCCCTCTATCCTGATCTCCCTCTCTATCTTTATCTACATCTATAGTCTTATCTATCCCTCTGTCTTGGTTTATCTCTCTGTCCCGGTATTGTCACTATTAGATTTGTTATTAGGAGGATTTTGTGGGGGAAGTAAGAGGGTGGACATTCTTGAAGGGAGGGGGCTAGGATGGATTATGGTGGGATGGGAACCGCGCCCGGAGCCTGAGCCACCACCGTGGTTAGATGCCCACCCAGACCCTCCCCTAGACTTTGTGCTGGTGCGTCCGGAGTTCGCACCTTGTGGGGGGGGTACTGTCACGTTCCTGACCTATTTATGTTAGTTTTGTGTGTTAGTTGGTCAGGACGTGAGGTTGGGTGGGCATTCTATGTTATCTGTTTCTATGTTGTTTTTGGTTTGCCTGGTATGGCTCTTGATTAGAGGCAGGTGGTTTGCGTTTGTCTCTAATTAAGAGTCATATTTAGGTAGGGCATTCTCACTTTTGTTTGTGGGTGGTTGTCTCCTGTGTCTGTGTTATGTCTTACACCATACGGGATTGTTTCGGTTGTTCATTTCGTTTTCGGTTTATGTAGTCTGTTCCTGTGTCAGCGTGCTTCGTGTATATGTAAGTTCGTTTGTTCAGGTCTGTCTACATCGTTTTGTTATTTTGTTAGTTATATCCAGTATAGTTCGTTTTCGTCTTTGTCTATTTTGTTTATTTAATAAATCATTATGTGTTCAAACTTCGCTGCGCCTTGGTTCCCTCAATACTCCTCCTTTTCGGTTGAAGAGGAGGAGGACTACCGTTACACATTCTGACTTTAAGTGAAATTGATACATTTTAAAATATATATACTCATATATACTCTGTATATACTACTCATTTAACATGTATACTCATATATACTCTGTATATACTACTCATTTAACATGTATACTCATATATACTCTGTATATACTAATCATCTAAAATATATACTCACATATACTCTGTATATACTAATCATTTAAAATATATACTCATATATACTCTGTATATACTAATCATTTTAAGCCATTCCTGTTTTTTAATTGGTGGCAGACATACTAATTCTCCAATTTCTTCTTTAACCCTTTACACCTGTGGCAATTGGCTAAATATGAATAGGGCTAAATGGAAATGTTTAATGCAGATGTTAACAGTTGAAAGGTAACCGTTTGGAGATAATGGCAGAATGATCAGACCAAAGTTGAGGACACAACAGTTCACGTGACACAAGACTGAATCCAAACATTACACTGTTGATTTTATGTTCATTTTACATTTTACTGAGACTTTTTGCTGCATTTGTTTGATAATGAAATCTGTAAACTTTTAGAAACTCTCTCAGGGAAGCTCATCTGCGTAGTCGTCGTCACCAGGGTCTTCACCTGACTTCAGTGTGCCCTTCACAGATTGACTGTAACCGATTTCAGTGTGGTCTTCACAGCGTAATCCCGTATCAACTGTACCGGACAGATGGTAGACAGCCTGTATGGCGTCATGTGGGCGAGCGGTTTGCTGATGTCAACGTTGTGAACAGAGTGCCCCATGGTGGCGGTGGGGTTATGGTATGGTGCAGGCATAAGCTACGGACAATGAACACAATTACATTTGATTGATGGCAATTTGAATGAGGAGATACCATGACGAGATCCAGAGGTCCGTTGTCATGTCATTCATCTTCCGCCATCACCTCATGTTTCAACATGATAATACACGGCCTCATGTCACAAAGATCTGTACACAATTCCTGGAAGCTGAAAATGTCCCAGTTCTTCCATGGCCTGCATACTCATCAGACATGTCACCCATTGAGCATGTTTGGGATGCTCTGGATCGACGTGTACGACAGCATGTTCCAGTTCCCACCAAAATCCAGCAACTTCGTACAGCCATTGAAGAGGAGTGGGACAACATTCCACAGGCCACAATCAACAGCCTGGTCAACTCTATGTGAAGGAGATGTGTCGCACTGCATGAGGCAAATGGTGGCAACACCAGATACTGACTGGTTTTCTGATCCACACCCCTACTTTTTATTTTAAGGCATCTGTCACCAACTATTCTAAATCGCAACAGGAAGTTGAGACCACGAGACCCCGAGGACCGACACTTATCAAAGTCCAAATCTACCATTTTCAACCCGTGTATGAGTATGAGTGTAAAAGGCTAAGTAATAGCCTCTTCCAGAGCCACTATGAGTTGTTTACAATGTCCTTCATAAATATTATACCCTTCTTGCACAGCTCAAAGAAAATGGGTATTTTTCTCTATCAGTATGTTGGAGTTGAGACAGATTATTTGCTGTAATATTTGATCTGCCTTTACTGGCGGATGACATTGCAATTATAGACAACTCTGTACGGCTGTAACCAACTCTGTATGGCTGTAACCAACTCTGTATGACTGTAGACAACTCTGTATGGCTGTAACCAACTCTGTACGGCTGTAAACAACTCTGTACGACTGTAGACAACTCTGTATGGCTGTAACCAACTCTGTATGGCTGTAACCAACTCTGTATGGCTGTAACCAACTCTGTACGGCTGTAAACAACTCTGTACGACTGTAGACAACTCTGTATGACTGTAGACAACTCTGTATGGCTGTAACCAACTCTGTATGGCTGTAACCAACTCTGTATGGCTGTAACCAACTCTGTATGGCTGTAACCAACTCTGTATGGCTGTAACCAACTCTGTATGGCTGTAACCAACTCTGTACGACTGTAGACAACTCTGTATGGCTGTAACCAACTCTGTATGGCTGTAACCAACTCTGTATGACTGTAGACAACTCTGTATGGCTGTAACCAACTCTGTATGGCTGTAACCAACTCTGTATGGCTGTAACCAACTCTGTATGGCTGTAACCAACTCTGTATGGCTGTAACCAACTCTGTATGGCTGTAACCAACTCTGTATGGTTGTAACCAACTCTGTATGGTTGTAACCAACTCTGTATGGGTGTAACCAACTGTGTAGTGCTGTAACCAACTCTGTATGGCTGTAACCAACTCTGTATGGCTGTAACCAACTCTGTATGGCTGTAACCAACTCTGTATGGTTGTAACCAACTCTGTATGGCTGTAACCAAATCTGTATGGCTGTAACCAACTCTGTATGGCTGTAACCAACTGTATGGCTGTAACCAACTCTGTACGACTGTAGCAAACTCTGTATGACTGTAGACAACTCTGTATGACTGTAACCAACTCTGTACGACTGTAGACAACTCTGTATGACTGTAACCAACTCTGTATGACTGTAGACAACTCTGTATGACTGTAGACATCTCTGTATGGCTGTAACCAACTCTGTAGTGCTGTAACCAACTCTGTATGACTGTAGACAACTCTGTATGGCTGTAACCAACTCTGTATGGCTGTAGACAACTCTGTAGTGCTGTAACCAACTCTGTATGGCTGTAACCAACTCTGTATGGCTGTAACCAACTCTGTATGGCTGTAACCAACTCTGTAGTGCTGTAACCAACTCTGTATGGCTGTAACCAACTCTATATGGTTGTAACCAACTCTGTAGTGCTGTAACCAACTCTCTATGACTGTAGACAACTCTGTAGTGCTGTAATTAACTCTGTATGGCTGTAACCAACTCTATATGGTTGTAACCAACTCTGTACGGCTGTAGACAACTCTGTATGGCTGTAACCAACTCTATATGGTTGTAACCAACTCTGTATGGCTGTAACCAACTCTGTATGACTGTAACCAACTCTGTATGGCTGTAACCAACTCTGTATGGCTGTAACCAACTATGTATGGCTCTAGCCAACTCTGTATGGATGTAGACAACTCTGTACGACTGTAGCAAACTCTGTATGACTGTAGACAACTCTGTATGACTGTAACCAACTCTGTATGACTGTAGACAACTCTGTATGACTGTAGACAACTCTGTATGGCTGTAACGAACTCTGTATGGCTGTAACCAACTCTGTACGGCTGTAACCAACTCTGTATGACTGTAACCAACTCTGTATGGCTGTAGCCAACTCTGTATGGCTGTAACCAACTATGTATGGCTGCGGCCAACTTTGCATGACTTAATTTAAAAAGGAGGATACTGTAAAAATGGGATCCATTGTCAATCCACCAGAAATGTGTGGTTTTAATCTGTAAAAAGACAAAAAGCCCCCTCTTAAACATGGAATGTGCCTCTCTCAGTAGCCTGCTGGAAAACCAGTTTGGATATAGATGTCATTTCTGTATACTGGAGGCTTTAAGAGAGAGATAGGTTTAATTACTCTATATTTAATAGTTTTAGCCTTCCAAACTCACATTTCTTAAATAAATACATATATATTTATATATTATTTAATAAATGTAATTAATATTTCTTGCATGATTTAAAAAAGGATTATCTTGGAGTCGGCAAAGCCATTAATAAATATGGAAACTGTGATGTCTCTAGAGAGTTAATCAGGGTCATTATTCAATAGATGGACAGAGGTTTTCCTCTCCTCGGGTTTCAAGCTATTGTGTTACGTTTTCTATCGAAGTTAATAGTTAATATTCAACTTTTCCAGGATATGTACACCAAGCTCATCGACTTTACCATTTAACCGGAAGACAACATGGCAATTTAAAGTTTGTATCTTTTGAAAGACCCAATCCGTAATATAGTTTATTTATCATATCATATTCTCCAGATAAACTGGAGAATTTATCCAGGTCATCAATAATGCTCTTCAATGTTGAAGATTGAGTTCTCAAGAGAAAACTTCAACAATTGGTCTGCATTGATACTTTTGTCTAATCCATTAATTAATTAAATAATAATAATAATATAACCCTTGAATTGAATGTTCCTGAGATGTGCTGCAGGAACTCAATGTTTAACCCCGTAATACCTCACAGCCATTAGCACCTCCACAGTGAAGCTTCCGTAGCCTTTTCAATGTTTAACCCCGTAATACCTCACAGCCATTAGCACCTCCACAGTGAAGCTTTCATAGCCTTTTCAATGTCTAACCCCGTAATACCTCACAGCCATTAGCACCTCCACAGAGAAGCTTCCGTAGCCTTTTCAATGTCTAACCCCGTAATACCTCACAGCCATTAGCACCTCCACAGTGAAGCTTCCATAGCCTTTTCCTTGACCTGCCCTTTGCCTGCCCCGTGTTTACAATAAATCACCTGAGAACTGTACCCCAACAGGAGGAACTTGGTTTTTTTTGCCCCCCCCCCCCCCCCCCCCACCCCGTAGTTTTATGAGCAAAAATGTTTCAACATGTGTGTGGAATTTTCATTATTGGACATAAAAGAGTGTAAATCAGGAAATCAGGAAATCAGCTCCAAGTGATTTTAATTTAAGAAATCTGTTCCTGTCACGTTCCTGACCTGTTTTCTGTTGTTTTGTATGTGTTTAGTTGGTCAGGACGTGAGCTGGGTGGGAATTCTACGTTGTGTGTCTAGTTTGTCTGTTTCTATGTCAGCCTGGTGTGGGTTCTCAATCAGAGACAGATGGTAGTCGTTGTCTCTGATTGAGACTCATATATAGGAGGCTTGTTTTGTGTTGGGATTTTGTGGGTGTTTGTTACCTGTCTCTGTGTTTGTGTTCTGCACCAGATAGGTCTGTATCGGTTTTGCACATTTGTTATTTTGTAGGTTGTTTGTAGTGTTTCACTTGTGTTTGTATTGAACATGTTTAACACTAGCCGCGCTGCATTTTGGTCCTCTCCTTCACCCCTGGAAGAAAACCTTTACAGAAACACCCACCTTTCCCGGACCAAGCAGCGTGGCAACGGGCAGCAGCAACAGCAGCATCGGTACCAGGAGGAATGGTCATGGGAGGAAATCATAAACGGAAAAGGACCCTGGGCAAAGGTGGGAGAGAATCGCCGCTCTCGGGAGGAGAAGGAGGCAGCCACAGCCCAGGAGCGGTGGATTGAGGAGGCAGCACGTAAGAGAGGCTGGAAGCCTGAGAGGCTCACCCAAAAATTTCTTGCGGGGGGGGCTAAAGGGGAGTATGGCGAAGCCGGGTTGGATACCTGAGCCAACTCCCCGGGCTTACCGTGGAAATGAGAGGGCGTCGTACTGGTCAGACACTGTGTTATGCGGTAAAGCGCACGGTGTCCCCAGTACGCGTGCTTAGCCCATTGCGGGCTATTCCACCTTGCCGCACTGGGAGGGCTAGGTTGGGCATCGAGCTGGATGTCATGAAGCCGACCCAACGTATCTGGCCTCCAGTACGTCTCCTCGGGCCGGCGTACATGGCACCAGCCTTACAGGTGGTGTCCCCGGTTCGCCTGCATAGCCCAGTGCGGGTTGTTCCACCTCGCCGCACTGGCAGGGCTACGGGGACCATTCAACCTGGTAAGGTTGGAGAGGCTCGGTGCTCAAGAGCGCGTGTCCTCCTTCACGGTCCGGTATATCCGGTGCCACCTTCCCGCCCCAGCCCAGTACCACCAGTGCCTACACCACGCACCAGGCTTCCAGTGCATCGCCAGAGCTCTGTTCCTCCTCCCCGCACTCGCCCTGAGGTGCGTGCCCTCAGCCCGGTACCTCCAGTTCCGGCACCACGCATCAGGCCTATAGTGCGTCTCAGCCGGCCAGAGTCTGCCGTCTGCCCAGCGGTGCCTGAACTGCCCGTCTGCCCAACGCCGTCTGAACTGTCCGTCTGCCCAGCGCCATCTGAGCCGTCCGTCTGCCCAGCGCCGTCTGAGCCGTCCGTCTGCCCAGCGCCATCTGAGCCATCCGTCTGCCCAGCGCCGTCTGAGCCATCTGTCTGCCCAGCGCCGTCTGAGCCATCTGTCTGCCCAGCGCCGTCTGAGCCATCCGTCTGCCCAGCGCCGTCTGAGCCATCCGTCTGCCCAGCGCCGTCTGAGCCATCCGTCTGCCCAGCGCCGTCTGAGCCATACGTCTGCCCAGCGCCGTCTGAGCCATCCGTCTGCCCAGCGCCGTCTGAGCCATCCGTCTGCCCAGCGCCGTCTGAGCCATCCGTCTGCAGAGCGCGGTCTGAGTCATCCATCTGCCACGAGCCATTAGAGCCGCCCGTCTGTCCCGAGCCATTAGAGCCGTCCGTCAGTCAGGAGCCGCTAGAGCCGTCCGTCAGTCAGGAGCCGCCAGAGCCGCCAGCCAGTCAGGAGCCGCCAGAGCCGCCAGCCAGTCAGGAGCCGCCAGAGACGCCAGCCAGTCAGGAGCCGCCAGAGCCGCCAGCCAGTCAGGAGCCGCCAGAGCCGCCAGCCAGTCAGGAGCCGCCAGAGCCGCCAGCCAGTCAGGAGCCGCCAGAGCCGCCAGCCAGTCAGGAGCCGCCAGAGACGCCAGCCAGTCAGGAGCTGCCAGAGACGCCAGCCAGTCAGGAGCTGCCAGAGACGCCAGCCAGTCAGGAGCTGTCAGAGCTGCCCTACAGTCATGAGCTGCCCTCCAGTCATGAGCTGCCCTCCAGTCATGAGCTGCCCTACAGTCATGAGCTGCCCTACGGTCATGAGCTGCCACTCAGTCATGAGCTGACACTCAGTCCGGAGCTGCCACTCAGTCCGGAGCTGCCACTAGTCCGGAGTTGTCCCTCTGTCCTGGGCTACCTCTCTGTCCTGGGCTACCTCTCTGTCCTGAGCTACCTCTTTGTCCTGAACTACCTCTCTGTCATGAGTTGTTTCCTCTATTGTAGAGGGGAGTTGGTGAAGGTTCCTGGACCATGGTCGGGGGCGAGGGTCGCCACTCAAGGGACGCTAAGGAGGTGGACAAAGACAATGGTGGAGTGGTGCCCTCGTCCACCGCCGGAGCCGCCACCGCGGACAGATGCCCACCCAGACCCTCCCCTTGAGTTTTAGGGGTGCGCCCGGAGTTCGCACCTTGAGGGGGCGGTTCTGTCACGTTCCTGACCTGTTTTCTGTTGTTTTGTATGTGTTTAGTTGGTCAGGACGTGAGCTGGGTGGGAATTCTATGTTGTGTGTCTAGTTTGTCTGTTTCTATGTCAGCCTGGTGTGGGATCTCAATCAGAGACAGATGATAGTCGTTGTCTCTGATTGAGACTCATATATAGGAGGCTTGTTTTGTGTTGGGATTTTGTGGGTGTTTGTTACCTGTCTCTGTGTTTGTGTTCTGCACCAGATAGGTCTGTATCAGTTTTGCACATTTGTTATTTTGTAGGTTGTTTGTAGTGTTTCACTTGTGTTTGTATTGAACATGTTTAACACTAGCCGCGCTGCATTTTGGTCCTCTCCTTCACCCCTGGAAGAAAACCTTTACAGAAACACCCACCAAACCCGGACCAAGCAGCGTGGCAACGGGCAGCAGAAACAGCAGCAGCGGTACCAGGAGGAATGGTCATGGGAGGAAATCATAAACGGAAAAGGACCCTGGGCAAAGGTGGGAGAGAATCGCCGCTCTCGGGAGGAGAAGGAGGCAGCCACAGCCCAGGAGCGGTGGATTGAGGAGGCAGCACGTAAGAGAGGCTGGAAGCCCGAGAGGCTCACCCAAAAATTTCTTGGGAGGGGGGCTAAAGGGGAGTATGGCGAAGCCGGGTTGGATACCTGAGCCAACTCCCCGGGCTTACCGTGGAGTGAGAGGGCGTCGTACTGGTCAGACACTGTGTTATGCGGTAAAGCGCACGGTGTCCCCAGTACGCGTGCTTAGCCCAGTGCGGGCTATTCCACCTTGCCGCACTGGGAGGGCTAGGTTGGGCATCGAGCTGGATGTCATGAAGCCGACCCAACGTATCTGGCCTCCAGTACGTCTCCTCGGGCCGGCGTACATGGCACCAGCCTTACAGGTGGTGTCCCCGGTTCGCCTGCATAGCCCAGTGCGGGTTGTTCCACCTCGCCGCACTGGCAGGGCTACGTGGACCATTCAACCTGGTAAGGTTGGAGAGGCTCGGTGCTCAAGAGCGCGTGTCCTCCTTCACGGTCCGGTATATCCGGTGCCACCTTCCCGCCCCAACCCAGTACCACCAGTGCCTACACCACGCACCAGGCTTCCAGTGCATCGCCAGAGCCCTGTTCCTCCTCCCCGCACTCGCCCTGAGGTGCGTGCCCTCAGCCCGGTACCGCCAGTTCCGGCACCACGCATCAGGCCTATAGTGCGTCTCAGCCGGCCAGAGTCTGCCGTCTGCCCAGCGGTGCCTGAACTGCCCGTCTGCCCAGCGGTTCCTGAACTGCCCGTCTGCCCAACACCGTCTGAACTGTCCGTCTGCCCAGCGCCGTCTGAGCCATCCGTCTGCCCAGCGCCGTCTGAGCCGTCCGTCTGCCCAGCGCCGTCTGAGCCGTCCGTCTGCCCAGCGCCGTCTGAGCCGTCCGTCTGCCCAGCGCCGTCTGAGCCGTCCGTCTGCCCAGCGCCGTCTGAGCCGTCCGTCTGCCCAGCGCCGTCTGAGCCATCCGTCTGCCCAGCGCCGTCTGAGCCATCCGTCTGCCCAGCGCCGTCTGAGCCATCCGTCTGCCCAGCGCCGTCTGAGCCATCCGTCTGCCCAGCGCCGTCTGAGCCATCCGTCTGCCCAGCGCCGTCTGAGCCATCCGTCTGCCCAGCGCCGTCTGAGCCATCCGTCTGCCCAGCGCCGTCTGAGCCATCCGTCTGCCCAGCGCCATCTGAGTCATCCGTCTGCCACGAGCCATTAGAGCCGCCCGTCTGTCCCGAGCCATTAGAGCCGTCCGTCAGTCAGGAGCCGCTAGAGCCGTCCGTCAGTCAGGAGCCGCCAGAGCCGCCAGCCAGTCAGGAGCCGCCAGAGCCGCCAGCCAGTCAGGAGCCGCCAGAGCCGCCAGCCAGTCAGGAGCCGCCAGAGCCGCCAGCCAGTCAGGAGCCGCCAGAGACGCCAGCCAGTCAGGAGCCGCCAGAGACGCCAGCCAGTCAGGAGCCGCCAGAGAC
Organism: Salvelinus fontinalis; assembly: GCF_029448725.1. Lineage (NCBI taxonomy): Eukaryota > Metazoa > Chordata > Actinopteri > Salmoniformes > Salmonidae > Salvelinus > Salvelinus fontinalis. The sequence goes on along the minus strand of NC_074695.1, from coordinate 6,387,383 downwards.
GCCAGCCAGTCAGGAGCCGCCAGAGACGTCAGCCAGTCAGGAGCTGCCAGAGACGCCAGCCAGTCAGGAGCTGCCAGAGACGCCAGCCAGTCAGGAGCTGCCAGAGACGCCAGCCAGTCAGGAGCTGCCAGAGACGCCAGCCAGTCAGGAGCTGTCAGAGCTGCCCTACAGTCATGAGCTGCCATACAGTCATGAGCTGCCCTACAGTCATGAGCTGCCCTCCAGTCATGAGCTGCCCTACAGTCATGAGCTGCCCTACGGTCATTAGCTGCCACTCAGTCATGAGCTGCCACTCAGTCCGGAGCTGCCACTCAGTCCGGAGCTGCCACTAGTCCGGAGTTGTCCCTCTGTCCTGGGCTACCTCTTTGTCCTGGGCTACCTCTCTGTCCTGAGCTACCTCTTTGTCCTGAACTACCTCTCTGTCCTGAGTTGTCTCCTCTATTGTAGAGGGGAGTTAGTGAAGGTTCCTGGACCATGGTCGAGGACGAGGGTCGCCACTCAAGGGACGCTAAGGAGGTGGACAAAGACAATGGTGGAGTGGTGCCCTCGTCCACCGCCGGAGCCGCCACCGCAGACAGATGCCCACCCAGACCCTCCCCTTGAGTTTTAGGGGTGCGCCCGGAGTTCGCACCTTGAGGGGGGGGTTCTGTCACGTTCCTGACCTGTTTTCTGTTGTTTTGTATGTGTTTAGTTGGTCAGGACGTGAGCTGGGTGGGAATTCTATGTTGTGTGTCTAGTTTGTCTGTTTCTATGTCAGCCTGGTGTGGGTTCTCAATCAGAGACAGATGGTAGTCGTTGTGTCTGATTGAGACTCATATATAGGAGGCTTGTTTTGTGTTGGGATTTTGTGGGTGTTTGTTACCTGTCTCTGTGTTTGTGTTCTGCAACCGGATAGGTCTGTATCGGTTTTGCACATTTGTTATTTTGTAGGTTGTTTGTAGTGTTTCACTTGTGTTTGTATTAAACATGTTTAACACTAGCCGCGCTGCATTTGGTCCTCTCCTTCACCCCTGGAAGAAAACCTTTACAGTTCCTAAGTATTCCCACATATAAGATAGACAAGTGATCATATCAACTCAGCAAAAAAATAAACGTCCTCTCACTGTCAACTGCATTTATTTTCAGAAAACTTAACATGTTTAAATATTTGTATGAACTTGACAAGATTCAACACCTGAGACATAAACTAAACAAGTTCCACAGACCTGTGACTAGCAGAAATGGAACAATGTGTCCCTTAACAAAGGGGGGGGGGGGGGGGGTTCAAAATCAAAAGTAACAGTCAGTATCTGGTGTGGCCACCAGCTGCATTAGGTACTGCAGTGCATCTCCTCCTCATGGACTGCACCAGATTTGCCCGTTTGTGCTGTGAGATGTTACCCCGCTCTTCCACCAAGACACCTGCTAGTTCCGGGACATTTCTGTGGGGAATGGCCTTAGCCCTCACCCTCTGATCCAACAGGTCCCAGACGTTGGTTCCTGGTTCTTCGCTGGCCATGGCAGAACACTGACATTCCTGTCTTGCAGGAAATAACGCACAGAACGAGCAGTATGGCTGGTGGCATTGTCATGCTGGATGGTCATGTCAGGATGAGCCTGCAGGAAGGGTACCACATGAGGAAGGAGGATGTCTTCCCTGTAACACACAGCGTTGACATTGCCTGCAATAACAACAAGCTCAGTCCGATGATGCTGTGACACACCGCCCCAGACCATGACGGACCCTCCACCTCCAAATCGATCCCGCTCCAGAGTACAGGCCTCGGTGTAACGCTCATTCCTTCGACGATAAACGCGAATCTGACCATCACCCCTAGTGAGACAAAATTGCGACTCGTCAGTGAAGAGCACTTTTTGCCAGTCCTGTCTGGTCCAGCCACGGTTGGCTGGACGATGAGTTGTTGCCGGTGATGTCTGGTGAGGACCTGCCTTACAACAGTCCTACAAGCCCTCAGTCCAGCCTCTCTCAGCCTATTGTGGACATTCTGAGCACTGATGGAGGGATTGTGTGTTCCTGGTGTAACTCGGGCAGTTGTTGTTGCCATCCTGTACCTGTCCCGCAGGTGTGATGTTCGGATGTACCGATCCTGTGCAGGTGTTTTTACACGTCGTCTGCCACTGCGAGGACAATCAGCTGTCCGTCCTGTCTCCCTATAGTGCTGTCTTAGGCGTCTCACAGTACGGACATTGCGATTTATTGCCCTGGCCACATCTGCAGTCCTCATGCTTCCTTGCAGCATGCCTAAGGCACGTTCACCCAGATGAGCAGGGACCCAGAGCATCTTTCTTTTGGTGTTTTCAGAGTCAGTAGACAGGCCTCTTTAGTGTCCTTAGTTCTCATAACTGTGACCATAAATGCTTCATAAAGCCTACATAGATTCTTCATAAAGCCTACATAGATTCTTCATAAAGCCTACATAGATTCTTCATAAAGCCTACATAGATTCTTCATAAAGCCTACATAGATTCTTCATAAAGCCTACATCGATTCTTCATAAAGCCTACATAGATGCTTGGTAAAACCTCATTAGGTGAAGGCATCAGAGCCGCCCACAGCAAGCCAGGGGGAGCAAAACACCAACCTTACCAGGTTCAATTAATCAAATTTAAAATCAATCAAATGTATTTTTATAAAGCCCTTCATAAAGTGCTTTACAGATACTCAGCCTAAAACCACAAAGAGCAAAGGCTGAAGAACAGAGGCTAAGGAAAAACTCATTAGAAGGATCAGGTGTGTCATGCCCAATGAACCAATGTTCCACCCCCCCCCCCCCCCGTCCATCTTATCCATTAGTACGCTGAAAATACACAGGATAATGTTTCTTTTACACATCGTTAGTTCACTGATATCTGATCCTCTGATCTCTCCACGTGTTGCTATTTTGGACGTCGTCGTCGTTTCGAGAAAAGCCGGCTGTGTACAGATCTCTGTGTCCTCTCAGCCAACCCTTCTTATGTGAAGTCTGTGTATCCGGCTCAAATATTTTATGGATTTTATGTGGAAGCAGCAGTCTGCATTTGTAAGAGTCAAATTTCACATCGGGGAAAATAAGGAATATATTACATCAATGGGCTACAGAGTGGGTCAGTGGTCTAAGCAACTGCATCTCAGTGCTAGATGTGTCACTACAGACACCCTGGTTTCGATCCCGGGCTGTATCACAACCGGCGGCGATTGGGAGTCCCACAGGGCGGAGCGCAAGTTGCCCAGCATAGTCCAGTTTTGGCCGCGGTAGGCCGTCATTGTAAAATAAGAATTTGTTCTTAACTGACTTGCCTAGTTAAATAAAGGTTAAATTACAAAAATTTATATTATAAAGGACATATCTGGAAACACCAAACTGAAAGCCACACTGTCATAAGTGTGAATAAAGGAAGCATGGAATCCATGTGGATAATGTTTTTCTCAGTGTATCATGTCTTCGGCTATGATATCAATTCTGTCATGTCAAGTATCATACAACCAGAACACATCCAGCAGTCAAGGGCATGGGAGTGACTTAAAGTGGGCCATGGGCAGTTGAGAGGTGGGTTGTGAGTTATGACAACACATCTATAATCACTACGTCTTCTTAAATTTGGGGCGTTGGAGGACGATTTGGGTTACGGGAGGTCAAGTCAATTTCTCGAGCTGAAAAAGTTTATTAAGAACCACTGCACTAAAGCAATGGGCCATCTCAATTCAACGACGAGCCAATAGAAATCCCAAACAACTGTGCCAGGATAATTTAGCATTTCTCTCTCTCTCTCTCTCTCTCTCTCTCTCTCTCTCTCTCTCTCTCTCTCTCTCTCTCTCTCTCTCTCTCTCTCTCTCTCCCCCACCCCCCCTCCCCCTGTGGTTCACAACATATTTCTAATGTCATCATCCTAATTTTCTCATAAATCCTCGTGTCAGCAGAACTCAATAATGTATTCCAAGAAGGACTTCCCTCCCTCCTTCCCTCTCTCCTTCCCTCCCTCCCTCCTTCCCTCTCTCCCGTCGGAGCTGATACCCTCCCTTTCTTCTTAATCCATCCCGCCCCTCCTCTCTTCCACCTCCCTTTCTCTCCCTCTCTCTCGCTTCCTCATTCCTTTCCTATCCTCATCTCCTATCACCCCTTCATTCCCCCCCTTCTCATCAAACCTGCCTCAAACTGTTAGTCAGTTACCATAGAAAACTGTTAGTCAGTTACCATAGAAAACTGTTTGTTCAGTTACCATAGAAAACTGTTAGTCAGTTACCATAGAAAACTGTTTGTTCAGTTACCATAGAAAACTGTTAGTCAGTTACCATAGAAAACTGTTAGTCAGTTACCATAGAAAACTGTTAGTCAGTTACCATAGAAAACTGTTAGTATAGTTACCATAGAAAACTGTTAGTCAGTTACCATAGAAAACTGTTAGTCAGTTACCATAGAAAACTGTTAGTCAGTTACCATAGAAAACTGTTAGTATAGTTACCATAGAAAACTGTTAGTCAGTTACCATAGAAAACTGTTATTATAGTTACCATAGAAAACTGTTATTATAGTTACCATAGAAAACTGTTAGTATAGTTACCATAGAAAACTGTTAGTCAGTTACCATAGAAAACTGTTAGTCAGTTACCATAGAAAACTGTTAGTCAGTTACCATAGAAAACTGTTAGTATAGTTACCATAGAAAACTGTTAGTCAGTTACCATAGAAAACTGTTATTATAGTTACCATAGAAAACTGTTATTATAGTTACCATAGAAAACTGTTAGTATAGTTACCATAGAAAACGGTTAGTCAGTTACCATAGAAAACTGTTAGTCAGTTACCATAGAAAACTGTTAGTATAGTTACCATAGAAAACTGTTTGTCAGTTACCATAGAAAACTGTTTGTCAGTTACCATAGAAAACTGTTAGTATAGTTACCATAGAAAACTGTTAGTATAGTTTACTGTAAATAGGCTTTTTACTGCATTTAAAAAGTGATATTGAAATTTGTTTGATTGTCAACGCAACCAAATAGGAACATTTGAAGGAGATGTATATTTTGTGATACTGACTTTTAGTCTGACTTTATTTCCAGTTTGTTTACAAATTAATAATTGATATGTTGGATTCATGTCTCTATCTCCACCAATAATCAAAGTTAAAGAATAGGACTAAATCAAATCAAACTTTATTTAAAGTGCATTCATTTTCTTTAACTTAGAGTTTAGTTTGAGATGGAGACGTGAAGCCAACATATCAACGATTAATTTGCAGACTGGAATTAAATCCAGACTAAGTCACTATCCAAGCACAAGATACACTATGTATACAAAAGTATGTGGACACCCCTTCAAATTAGTGGATTCGGCTAATTCAGCCACACCCGCTGCTGACAGGTGTATAAAATCGAGCCATGCAATCTCCATAGACAAACATTGGCAGTAGAATGGCCTTACTGAAGAGCTCTGTGACATTCAACGTGGCACCGTCATGGGATGCCAACTTTACAAATAGTCAGTTCGTCAAATTTCTGCCCTGCTAGAGCTGCCCCCGGTCAACTATAAGTTCTGTTATTGTGAAGTGGAAACGTCTAGGAGTAACAACGACTCAGCCGTGAAGTGGTAGGCAACACAAGCTCACAGAACGGGGCCGCTGAGTGCTGAAGCTTAAAATCACCTGTCTTCGGGTTGCAACCCTCCCTACTGAGTTCCAAACTGCCTCTGGAATCAACGTCAGCACAATAACTGTTCGTCAGGAGCTTCATGAAATGGGTTTCCATGGCCGAGCAGCTGCACACAAGCCTAAGATCACCATGTACAAAGCCAAGCTTCGGCTGGAGTGCTGCAAAGATGGTTTTCCTTCTGGAAGGTTCTCCCATCTCCACAGAGGACATCTGGAGCTTTGTCAGAATGACCATTGGGTTCTTGGTCACCTCCCTGTCCAAGGCCCTTCCCACCCGATTGCTCAGTTTGGCCGGACAGCCAGGTCTAGGAAGAGTCTTGGTGGTTCCAAACTTCTTCCATTTAAGAATGATGGAGGCCACTGCATTCTTGGGGACCTTCAATGCTGCAGACATGTTTTGGTACCCTTCCCCAGATCTGTGCCTCGAAACAATCCTGTCTCAGAGCTCTATGGACAACTCCTTCGACCTCATGGCTTGGTTATTGCTCTGACATGCACTGTCAACTGTGGGACCTTATATAGACAGGTGTGTGTCTTTCCAAATCATGTCCAATCAATTGAATTTACCACAGGTGGACTGCAATCAAGTTTTAGAAACATCTAAAGGATGATCAATGGAAACAGGATGCACCTAAGATCAATTTCGAGTCTCATAGCAAAGGGTCTGAATACTTATGTAAATAAGGCATATGTTTTCTTTATTTTTAATACAATTGCAAACATAAAAAAAAAAAAACTGTTTTCGCTTTGTCATTATGGGGTATTGTGATGTCATAATGTGGTATTGTGTGTAGATTGACGAGGAAAAGCAATTATTTAGTCCATTTTAGAATAAGGCTGTAACGTAACAAAATGAGTAAACAGTCAAGGGGTCTGAATACTTTCCGATTGCACTGTATGCCAGTTGGCAGACATACTATTTTATCCAAGCTACGGTACAGCCAATGCATACATAAAACAAGCAAATAAAACAGCTTACTCTGAGTCTGCAGTAAACCAGGTTTACAGTATTGAAAAGAGCATTCTCTGAGTCTGCGGTAAACCAGGTTTACAGTATTGAAAAGAGCATACTCTGCAGACTGTGACAGGGAACACTTCCTATAAACCTCTCAGCTTTCAGCACTCTGATTCCTGCCACGTTTCACACCTCACTTCCACGTTCCAAATAGTAAACAAAAGTGCCGGTGTTACCGAGGTAACAGTGTTTTGAATAAAGAACCTCTGTAAAGGGATAAATACATGGACAACCCTGGTTTGTGCATCATCCCTGTGTGTGCTGGATCTTCTCAAACATTTGTTGTGTCAAGTCATTGAGCAGCTACACTCCCACTCCTTGACAATTCCTAGCAGCTTGAGAGGAAATATGAGAATATTTGGGGACACTTTATTTGGAAACTCCTGATGCTCTACAGATGGTCACACTATCAACAAACGATCTGTTGATAAGCAACTGCTTGCTAGGGTTATGGTTAGGAGATAACTGAGGTGTTACTGATAACTGAGGTGTTATTGATAACTGAGGTGATAACTGAGGTGTTATTGTATATTCCTGAGTCTCTAGGAATATACAAATAAAGTATTTCTGAAGATTATCCTGTTGGATGCTCTGTCTCTCTCTCTCTGCATTCAATTCAAGGGGCTTAATCTTGTAAAAGTGAAATACCTAGTCAGTTGAAGAACTGCAACCGAAATGTGTCTTCCACATTCAACCCAACCCCTCTGAATCCGGTGCGGGGAGCTGCCTTAATCGACAGCCACAGCACCTGGGGAACAGTGGATTCACTGCCTTGTTCAGGGGTAGAACAACATACATTTTTACATTGTCAGCTCTGGGATTTGATCCAGCCACCTTTCAGTTACTGGCCAGATGCTCTAACCACTAGGCTACCTGCCATACATGGGAATCGTATGTATACATTGTCAAAGCCAGTTAAATTGTTTATATCACTTTGTTTATCATCGATCAAAACGAACAGTAAACATTACACTCACAAAGTTCCAAAGGAATAAAGACATTTAAAAAGTCCTTTTATGTCTATATACAATGTTTTAATGATATGCAAATAGTTGGTGTTCGTTCGCCACTGGTTGCCCTTTTCTTGTGGCAACAGGTCACAAATCTTGCTGCTGTGATGTCACACTGTGGTATTTCACCCAGTAGATATGGGAGTTAATTAAAATTGGATTTGTTTTCAAATTCTTTGTGGGTCTGTGTAATCTGAGGGAAATATGTGTCTCTAATATAGTCATACATTTGGCAGAAGGTTAGGAAGTGCAGCTCAGTTTCCACCTCATTTTGTGGGCAGTGTGCACATAGCCTGTCTTCTCTTGAGAGCCATGTCTGCCTACGGCGGCCTTTCTCAATAGCAAGGCTATGCTCACTGAGTCTGTACATAGTCAAAGATTTCCTTAAGTTTGGGTCAGTCACAGTGGTCAGGTATTCTGCCACTGTGTACTCTCTGTTTAGGGCCAAATAGTATTATGGTTTGCTCTGTTTTTTCCCCAGCTCAGACTAGATGTTAGGGTGATGTTAGACAGACGTACTCTGTAAAATCAAATCATAAGACTTTATCTCAGCAGGTAATCATGACCGTTTGAGGTACCACAATATAAAGATAGCGATGACGCTCATTGACATTGGTGCGAATAAAATCGAATTGTATTGGTTGCGTACACATACTTAGCAGATGTTATTGCAGATGTCGAAAAAATGCTTGTGATCCCAGCTCACATTCGGAAAGTATTTAGACCTCTTGACTTTTTCCATTTTAGCTAATAAAAAAAACAGAAATACTTTATTTACATAAGTATTCAGACACTTTTGCTATGAGAAAGAAATTGAGCTCAGGTGCATCCTGTTTCGATTGATCATCCTTGAGATGTTTCTACAACTTGATTGGAGTACACCTGTGTTAAATTCAATTGATTGGACATTATGACAGCCCTCTTGGAGTTTGGTAAAAGGCACCTAAAGGACTCTTAGACCATGAGAAACAAGATTCTCAGGTATGATAAAAACCAAGATTTAACTCCTCGGCCTGATTGCCAAGTGCTACGTCTGGAGGAAGCCTGGCACCATCCATACGATGAAGCGTGGTGGTGGCAGCATCATGCTGTGGGGATGTTTTTTCAGCGGTAGGAACTGGGAGACTAGTCAGGATCAAGTGAAAGATGAACGGAGAAAAGTACAGAGAGATCCTTTAGTAGTGGTTTCTTTGCAGCAATTTGACCATGAAGGCCTAATTTACACAGTCTCCTTTGAACAGTTGATGTTGAGATGTGTCTGTTACTTGAACTCAATTATTTGGGCTGCAATTTCTGAGGCTTGTAACTCTAATGAACTTATCCTCTGCAGCAGAGATAACTCTGGGTCTTCCTTTCCTGTGGCGGTCCTCATTAGAGCCAGTTTCATCATAGCCCTTGATGGTTTTTGCGACTGCACTTGAAGAAACTTTCAAAGTTCTTGACATTTTCCGCATTGACTGACCGTCATGTTTTAAAGTAATGATGGACTGTCGTTTCTCTTTGCTGATTTGAGCTGTTCTTGCCATAACATGGACTTTGTCTTTCACCAAAAAGGGCCATCTTCTGTATACCACTCCTACCCTTGTCACAACACAACTGATTGGCTCAAACGCATTAAGAAGGAAATAAATTCCACAAATTAAATTTTAACAAGGCACACCTGTTAATTGAAATGCATTCCAGGTGACTACCTCATGAAGCTGGTTGAGAGAATGCCAAGAGTGTGCAAAGCTGTCATCAAGGCAAAGGGCGGCTACTTTGAAGAATCTCAAATATAAAGTATAGTTTGATTTGTTTAACACTTTATTGGTTATTACATGATTCCATGTGTTATTTCATAGTTTTGATGTCTTCACTATTATTCTACAATGTAGAAAATAGTAAAAATAAAGAAAAACCCTGGAATGAGTAGGTGAATCCAAACCTTTGACTGGTGCAGTATGTAGCCAGCCTGGAATGTGGCCTCTGGTAACAAAGAGAATCACCAACCTTCGTTTAAAAAAAAAAACATACAGTGAGATGTTCTACAGAAATGCAACGTGTGCTCCCTCTGCGGCCTCTAGGTCATCAGGCTGCTCGTTACGGAGCACACCTGCGAGTCATCAGACTCACCTGGACTCCATCACCTCCCTGATTACCTTCCCTGTATTTGTCACTCCCTCTGGTTCCTTCCCCAGGCGTTATTGTTCCTCTGTTTCCAGCGTCTATTTTCTTGTTTTATGTTACGTTTTATTTAATTAAAACACTCACTCCGTGAACTTGCTTCCCGAACTCTCAGCGCACATCGTTACAAGAAATGGAATTGGCTGTGTCCCAAATGACACCGTGGTCCCTATGTAGTGCACTACTTTTGACCAGGGCCCCTATAGACTTACATAAGAAGTAGTGCACTACTTTTGACCAGGGCCCCTATGGACTTACTTGCATAAGGAGTAGTGCACTACTTAAAGCCCGGGCACCTATGGACTTACATAAGGAGTAGTGCACTATTTTTGACCCGGGCCCCTATGGACTTACATAAGGAGTAGTGCACTACTTAAAGCCCGGGCCCCTATGGACTTACATAAGGAGTAGTGCACTACTTTTGACCCGGGCCCCTATGGACTTACATAAGGAGTAGTGTACTACTTTTGACCCGGGCCCCTATGGACTTACATAAGGAGTAGTGCACTACTTTTGACCAGGGCCCCTATGGACTTACATAAGGAGTAGTGCCCCATTTGGGAAGAACACAGGTGTAATACCGTGTGGAGAGCAGACCAGGCACAGGTGGTTAATTCTCTAGATATTGGACATGAATCTGCAGCCTGATAGTAGCACCATTATATTCCACAGAAATCCTTTTTCTATGATAAAGTGGATGAAATAGGTGGCAATTTTTCTCTACCCTTTTCCATCTAGGTTTACTGAATTTGTCATAACAATTCTACTGGCGATATGTAAAGAGTGGATGACGGTTGGTTGGAAATACGTGGCCCTGTCTGGAATTGGATCCTTTCTCCTGCCTAAAGAAGATATGAATAAAATTGTTGTACTGCTTGCTAATTGTACCGCTACCCAGTTAGCTAAATACTCATTCCATTAACTCCATGAGAAGCAGGGTGCAGTTTTTGGAAGTTGAACTTGAATAACAAAGGCAAAAGGTTGTGGTAAAGTTACAGAGACAAGAGCACACAGAATGTCTTACAAAATAACTGTATTAAATGTAGAAAATAAAGTTACTAAAATGCAACTGTTTGCTTGATATTGCTGAGCTAGTTGTCCCCATGGATAACAGCACAGAAGCTGATGCTAAGTCGCTAAAAGCTAACTACATTTTTATTTTATTTACAGAAACATCAAAAACAACGATGGATAAAACATTAATATTGTGTTAATAAACAAATGTACTTATAGACATTACATCTTACAATGCTTCTACAGAAGGATGTCGATAGATTGTCTACTACTCTGTCACACTTTCACATCTTACAAATTGCTTAACTTTCACATGACACAAAAAAAAACAGGTAAATTCTGCACTGCCTCGTTTAAACTGCCACTAGGTGGTGCTAAAACAACTAACAGGGATTTCTATGGAAACTAAGGTTAAAAAAAGACATGTATGTTAAGGTAAGAGGTGTTAGGTAGCATAAACAGTGTTGCAAAACGTGGCGAGGAACTTTTAAGATATAGGTTTTCATTGTTGTATTTCCCATGTTCATATCATAAAACACTGAGCAGTGGCATGTATTCACGGGTGCCAAGGGAAGCACCCGCAACATGTTTCAATTTCCTTCAATTTGCAAGAGACTGAATGTATCTCGCAGGAGAAAGCATCCGAGCGAACCAAACATCGCCCCTCAGTCTCAGTATGTGTAGCGTATCTATCTGATGCTGTCTGGTCAAAAAAGAGTGACATTGTTGCGGCCTGTAGCATTGAATAATAATAAAAAATAATAAAAAATAATAGCCAATCAGCGTGTCTACTAAAACTGTGTGAGCTCAACTGTGAATGGTTCTGGCCCACCAAAAAGAAAGTGTCCAGGAAAGCCAGTTTGGATTTGGCTTCACACCAATCACATCACATTAGAAGCCAAACATCCTTGACAGAAAACAACTTGAATGGTTGCATCTCATTGTGTTGTTGTCCTCCAGTGGGTAGATAGATAAAATTATCCTTTTCCTAAATTAGCCATGGATGTAAATAGGGATTTGGACTTGTGGTTTTACTTAATTCTCCATATTGGCCAATGATTATAGCGAGCAAGCATTTTACCCAGGTAGCCTTGGACAAGAAAAACTAGAAGGGTGCACTGTATGACAGAGTCATAGATCGTTTAGAAAACATGAAAGAAGAGGTAGTCATTGGCGTTTCTCTGCAAGTAGGGTGAGTCATGTTTTTTTCTACTTCTGCGCGCACAGACACACACACACACACACACACACACACACCCACCCACCCACCCACCCACCCACCCACACACACACATACACACCCACACACCCACACCCACACACACACACACACACACACACACACACACACACACACACACACACACACACACACACACACACACACACACACACACACACACACACACACACACAGAAATCAGTATCATGGACAGCCACATCACAGGGGCGACAGGTAGCCTAGTGGTTAGAGCGTTGGGCCAGTAACTGAAAGATTGCTAAATGGAATCCCCGAGCTGACAAGGTAACAAAAATCTGTCGTTCTACCCCTGAACAAGGCAGTGATCCTAGGCCGTCATTATAAATAAGAATTTGTTCTTAATAAACTGACTTGCCTAGTTAAATAAAAGTTAAATAAAAAAAATATGTAGCTTAGACTGATTGGACTAAATAGTTTTTGGTTATCTTTTAGTTGTCGCTGTATTAGACTAAGCAGAGGTGATTTGGTGATGTTGAAGTAGTACTGGAATAGTGGTGGCAGCTCCTGTTTACTTTGCGACTTGCAGTAAATCTCAGTGGTACTAAATCATTTGATGTTTAGACGTCCGAAAATGTCGGAAACGTGAACTTGTTTGACTCTGCAGTAGGTCATGTAACCGTCTGTTACTATACATTCAACATGTTATGTGGACTTCACCAGACAGAGGTTGCTCTCCGGTTTTGTGATGAAACAAAGAGTGTGGTTGAATTTATTTTGCCACTGTGTCTTCTTATTGTCTTTGCCTTTAGGCCTCTATATCACAGTGGCAAGGCATATGAACTGCCATGTTATAGAGCAAACAACACACTAATCAAGACATAGGTTGTAAAATGTACTTATTTTTGGGGCTGTTTGGCTTCCCTGGGTACACTAAAGTGTTTCGGCCCTCATAATGCCACACTAAAGTGTTCGGGCCCTCAAATTGCCACACTAAAGTGTTTCGGCCCTCATATTGGACCACTAAAGTGTTTCGGCCCTCATATTGCCACACTAAAGTGTTTCGGCCCTCATAATGGACCACTAAAGTGTTCCGGCCCTCATATTGCCACGCTAAAGTGTTTCGGCCCTCATAATGCCACACTAAAGTGTTTCGGCCCTCATATTGCCACACTAAAGTGTTCCGGCCCTCATATTGGACCACTAAAGTGTTTCGGCCCTCATATTGCCACACTAAAGTGTTTCGGCCCTCATAATGGACCACTAAAGTGTTCCGGCCCTCATATTGCCACGCTAAAGTGTTTCGGCCCTCATATTGCCACACTAAAGTGTTCCGGCCCTCATATTGGACCATTAAAGTGTTTCGGCCCTCATATTGCCACACTAAAGTGTTTCGGCCCTTATATTGCCACACTAAAGTGTTTCGGCCCTCATAATGCCACACTAAAGTGTTTCGATCCACACATCCTAAAACACAAACAAATACTTTTTACCTTTATTTAACTAGGCAAGTCAGTTAAAACAAACACTTATTTTCAATGACGGTCTAGGAACAGTGGGTTAACTGCCTTGTTCAGGGGCAGAACAACATATTTTTACCTTGTCAGCTTGGGGATTCGATCTTGCAACTTTTCAGTTACAAGTCCAATGCTCTAAACACTAGGCTATCTGCCACCTCTACACTCTAACCACACTCTGTACCTGCCACCTCTACACTCTAACCACTAGACTACCTACCACCTCTACACTCTGTACCTGCAGAGATGTTGATTTCTAGCTCGGGAATTGCAATTAGCTCTCTCTCTCACACACACACACAAACACACACACACACATACACACACACACAGACACACACACACACACAAACACACACACACACATACACACACTCAAACACAAACACACACACACACATACACACACTCAAACACAAACACACACACACACACACAAACAATTGTACAAATGTTTCTGATTGCATTATTTGGTTTGTGTGCGTGAGAGCCAACTGTTATTCTAACAATACATGTTGAGTGAAGGCAATTGCTGGCTAGATGAAGGTAACAATTTGTTGGTTTTCAAGCATCACCAGAAACCAGCGGTCACACTGAAGCAATAACAGAAAACCCCAACACAATGCAGACAGGAAGACACACTCGTGCACACACACACACACACACACACACACACACACACACACACACACACACACACACACACACACACACACACACACACACACACACACACACACACACACACACACACACACACACACACACACACACACACACACACACACACACACACACTCATATTGCCCTTATACACATTTTGTTCCATTATTACAGTGCCACCAATCAAAACAGGTGAGGACTCCAATCCTACCAGGTAGAGAGAGGAAGCCACCAAGAGCCCTTACCTAATGATGACGTACATGACCAGACAGTTACCCATCAGCCCCACCACGCAGACCATCATGTAGACTACAACGATGGTGATCTTGACACCGGCAGGCAGGAAGGCGTCGGTCTCGTTGAACCCACCGCTGAAGTTGTTCTGGAAGAGCAGAGAGTCGTTGTAGAAGTGGAAGGCTCTCAGGTCCAGGTCTGATCCACCGACCAACGAGTCGTTTACGAACTCCATGACAATGCTGCCGTGACAGAGACAGCATACTAACAGTCAGACACGTGATAAAAGACAGGTGTGTGACGTGCCACCTGATGAGCGATGAAAGGAATGAGGAGAGGAATGAGGAGGGGAATGAGGAGAGAAATTAAGAAAGGAATGAGGAGGTGAATGAAGAGAGGAATGAGAAGGGGAATGAGGAAAGAAATGAGGAGAGGCATGAGAAGAGGAATGAGGAGAGGAATGAGAAGGGGAATGAGGAGAAGAATGAGGAGAGGAATGAGGAGAGGAATGAGGAGAGGCACGTGGAGAGAAATGAGGAGAGAAATGAGAAGGGGAATGAGGAGAGGAATGAGAAGGGGAATGAGGAGAGGAATGAGGAGGTGAATGAAGAGAGGAATGAGAAGGGGAATGAGGAGAGAAATGAGGAGAGGCATGAGAAGAGGAATGAGGAGAGGAATGAGGAATGAGGAGAGGCATGAGGAGAGGCATATGGAGAGGAATGGGGAAAGGAATGAGGAGTGGCATGTAGAGAGGAATGTGGAGAGGAATGACAAGAGGCATGTGGAGAGGAATGTGGAGAGGCATGTGGAGAGGCATGAGGAGAGGAATGAGGAAAGGAATGACAAGAGGCATGTGGAGAGGAATGACAAGAGGCATGTGGAGAGGAATGTGGAGAGGAATGACAAGAGGCATGTGGAGAGGAATGTGGAGAGGAATGACAAGAGGCATGTGGAGAGGAATGAGGAAAGGAATGACAAGAGGCATGTGGAGAGGAATGACAAGAGGCATGTGGAGATTAATGACAAGAGGCATGTGGAGAGGAATGAGGAAAGGAATGACAAGAGGAATGTGGAGAGGAATGAGGAGAGGAATGTGGAGAGGAATGACAAGAGGAATGAGGAAAGGAATGACAAGAGGCATGTGGAGAGGAATGAGGAAAGGAATGTGGAGAGGAATGACAAGAGGCATGTGGAAAGGAATGACAAGAGGCATGTGGAGAGGAATGAGGAAAGGAATGTGGAGAGGAATGACAAGAGGCATGTGGAAAGGAATGACAAGAGGCATGTGGAGAGGAATGAGGAAAGGAATGTGGAGAGGAATGACAAGAGGCATGTGGAAAGGAATGACAAGAGGCATGTGGAAAGGAATGAGGAAAGGAATGACAAGAGGAATGAGGAAAGGAATGACAAGAGGAATGAGGAAAGGAATGACAAGAGGAATGAGGAAAGGAATGACAAGAGGAATGAGGAAAGGAATGACAAGAGGAATGAGGAAAGGAATGACAAGAGGCATGTGGAGAGGAATGTGGAGAGGAATGACAAGAGGAATGAGGAAAGGAATGTGGAGAGGAATGACAAGAGGCATGTGGAAAGGAATGACAAGAGGCATGTGGAGAGGAATGAGGAAAGGAATGACAAGAGGAATGAGGAAAGGAATGACAAGAGGAATGAGGAAAGGAATGACAAGAGGAATGAGGAAAGGAATGACAAGAGGAATGAGGAAAGGAATGACAAGAGGAATGAGGAAAGGAATGACAAGAGGCATGTGGAAAGGAATGACAAGAGGAATGACAAGAGGAATGAGGAAAGGAATGACAAGAGGAATGAGGAAAGGAATGACAAGAGGAATGACAAGAGGAATGAGGAAAGGAATGACAAGAGGAATGAGGAAAGGAATGACAAGAGGAATGAGGAAAGGAATGAGGAGAGGAATGAGGAAAGGAATGACAAGAGGAATGAGGAAAGGAATGACAAGAGGAATGAGGAAAGGAATGAGGAAAGGAATGACAAGAGGAATGAGGAAAGGAATGAGGAAAGGAATGACAAGAGGCCCACACACTAGAGTTCTGCTGCTCTCCAGTGCTATATTCCTGCACCCAAACATATCATTTCAACTTTACAGATGTCATCATCAGGTGGATAGAGACATCACAGACAGAAGTCTGCATTGTGTGTATTATATTGAGTGCAGACAGGTCTGGTCTGTATGTGCTTGGATAGAGACAACACACCTGCAGAAGTGTGCATTATGTGTATTATATTCAGTGCAGACAGGTCTGGTCTGTATGTGTGTGGATAGAGACATCACAGACAGAAGTGTGCATTATGTGTATTATATTCCGTGCAGACAGGTCTGGTCTGTATGTGCTTGGATAGAGACAACACACCTGCAGAAGTGTGCATTATGTGTATTATATTCCGTGCAGACAGGTCTGGTCTGTATGTGCTTGGATAGAGACAACACACCTGCAGAAGTGTGCATTGTGTGTATTATATTCCGTGCAGACAGGTCTGGTCTGTATGTGCTTGGATAGAGACAACACACAGACAGAAGTGTGCATTGTATGTATTATATTCCGTGCAGACAGGTCTGGTCTGTATATGTGTGGATAGAGACAACACACAGATGGCTGTTCACAAGCCGACACTCCGTAATATTTGTGTCATACTGATGCGATGCGCGAACATAGGCTGCCTGGTGTTAATAAATCAGTTGGTTTTTACCCGCAACAGTTCCAAAATCCAAAGAATGAGTGTGATCATAGCAGAGGAATAGGATACATACAGCTAGCTACCTTAACATCACCATACATCTTTTACACAGACTGAACTGCGGAATGTGACAAAGGCATGAATAGGCTACATTTATAAGCAGGAAAGCATTCTCACACGTACAGTCTCATGTAGCATACAACACCTTACGGTTATTCACGATGCTATTACAACGGTCTGGTATGAGTCCTCCTAGCGCAGTCCCCTTGTGCATTCCCAAACGGTTCCGATAAAGTTGTTTTTTGGGGGGGTTTTGGTTTGTTGCCTGCGTTCCTATGTTTAGGTATCTCAGTCTCTGGTTGTCCTGTATTCCATAGTTGCCAGCGGTACAGATTTCCGTTGGTGTAGGTCGAGGAAGAGAGAAAACATTTCCCCCCTTAATAACAACAGACGAACTATAAAGGGATGAGGAGGAGTGGTCTAATCTAGCTGGTTCCTCCGGTTCTTTCGTTATCAGTTCATTTCTCAGGCGAGGAGATATAGTTCTCCGCGTCTTCACTCTGTTTCTATCTTCCTCTCTCTTCTCATCTTCCCTCGATACCCTCCTCTTGCGTCCCTCTCTCTTCTCATCTTCCCTCGATACCCTCCTCTTGCATTCCTCTCTCTTCTCTTCTTCCCTCCATTACCCTCCTCTTGCGTTCCTCTCTCTTCTCATCTTCCCTCGATACCCTCCTCTTGCGTTCCTCTCTCTTCTCCTCTTCCCTCCATTATCCTCCTCTTGCGTTCCTCTCTCTTCTCATCTTCCCTCGATACCCTCCTCTTGCGTTCCTCTCTCTTCTCATCTTCCCTCGATACCCTCCTCTTGCGTTCCTCTCTCTTCTCTTCTTCCCTCCATTACCCTCTTCTTGCGTTCCTCTCTCTTCTCCTCTTCCCTCCATTACCCTCCTCTTGCGTTCCTCTCTCTTTTCTTCTTCCCTCCATTACCCTCCTCTTGCGTTCCTCTCTCTTTTCTTCTTCCCTCCATTACCCTCCTCTTGCGTTCCTCTCTCTTTTCTTCTTCCCTCCATTACCCTCCTCTTGCGTTCCTCTCTCTTTTCTTCTTCCCTCCATTACCCTCCTCTTGCGTTCCTCTCTCTTTTCTTCTTCCCTCCATTACCCTCCTCTTGCGTTCCTCTCTCTTTTCTTCTTCCCTCCATTACCCTCCTCTTGCATTCCTCTCTCTTCTCCTCTTCCCCCCATTACCCTCCTCTTGCATTCCTCTCTCTTCTCCTCTTCCCCCCATTACCCTCGTATTGCGTTCCTCTCTCTTCTCCTCTTCCCTCCATTACCCTCCTCTTGCATTCCTCTCTCTCTTCTTCCCCCCATTACCCTCCTCTTGCGTTCCTCTCTCTTCTCCTCTTCTCTCCATACCCTCCTCTTGCATTCCTCTCTCTTCTCTTCTTCCCTCCATTACCCTCTTCTTGCGGTCCTCTCTCTTCTCTTCTTCCCTCCATTACCCTCCTCTTGTGTCCTCTCTCTTCTCTTCTTCCCTCCATTACCCTCCTCTTGCGTTCCTCTCTCTTCTCTTCTTCCCTCCATTACCCTCCTCTTGTGTTCCTCTCTCTTCTCTTCTTCCCTCCATACCCTCCTCTTGCGTTCCTCTCACAGATTCGCGCACCGTAGGCTACAAGCCCTGTGTGTCTGGAGATATGCGGCTGTTTTATTGTTTGTAGCCTACCAACATGATGTGTCTGGCTAACACTCTGTCGGTCACGGGAAACAAGTAAATGCTTCCGTTAGCAAGAGTCCAAAAGTGATTTACACGATCATCTCAGATATATTGGAGTATATATACAATGGAGTGCAATGGAGCAGAATGTTCCGGGTTTTTTTTCCTTTCAAAAGTGGTTGAATGGCTGGCTATAGGCTACCAAAGGTGAGACACATTACACAGTTAACAAGAACCATTGCCTCTAACCAATTTCGTTAGTATTTTGAACAATTTAGTCAAGGCCGTTTTTGGGTGGATTTTGAAGTTACTCTCTTCCTCTGGCCTATTCAGTTGTGACTGAAACATACATGTTTGAGGACCGGCTTTAGGCATAAACGGCATAAAAACCACCGCCGACAAACCAACTCAGCCAGGGTCTAAAAAAAAGTACTGTTGAAAGTAACAATAGTAGAATATAAATGGTGTAATTTCTAAATTGAGTTGTGCATCTGCAGTTTTTTCTCTTGTTATTGTCAGTCACTGACAGTCACTCAATTTACCCGCGTCAGCTAACATATTTTAGATTGGTAAATTAGTCTAGCTAGCTATATAAACTCTTAGTGGTCATGGTCGAATTACCGACCAGGTAAACAGGGCACCTGCACATTTCGCCTAAGCCCCTCCACAAAGGCTATGGCTGGCCAGGTCTATGCACGTATAGACCATTGATATCCGTATAAAGTTTATAGTTGATGTTCCCTGTGGGGAAAATACAATTATCCTATTCTATTCTATTCTATTTTAGTCCATTCTGTTATATGAGGCTGTCCTCAGTCCTCTCGCTTTATTTCCGGTACTCCACGGGGTATCCATGGGGTGCTTAACCTTTTACATTATAATGTAATTAAAGAGAGGTTAATAAATTAATGTTTACAGGTTTTGTTGTTGTTTTTGTGTATTTCATTTAACGTATTGTTTATATCACATGTTGTCGTGTTTGTATCACCTAAAGAGAGTTGGTTGCAGACCAGGCACTCTGTACGTTTCAGAACTATTTTAGGCTACTCTTCAATCCAACGTTGCTATATGGTAAAGCCTGCCCGTGAGGTTAGTCTTGTTTGTTTGTTCGGGGTGTGTTTGTTTGTTTGAAAAGTGGGCTATTCGGATCACTTTACGTTGATGTACATTTTTTGTCGATAAAACAGAGTGTTCTAATTTCAAACCGAGGACGGATGGAGCGAGTGAGCGCCGCGCGTCTACCGGTATCCATGGTGCTGATTCTCAAAACATAACGCCGCCTGTGTGTCTGTGTGTCTGTCTGTGTGTCTGTGTGTCTGTCTGCTCTGCGCGTCACCAGAAAGGCAACGAACACAACCTCTTGACACAACGGACACTTCATCAATATATTATTTCTAGAGGAAGAATAACTAATCAGTGCCATGACATTTTATATTTCATTTACGTCAGTGATATAGGCGTAGGCTACACACTGTCAGGTACAACACAGTTAAATATATTTGTTCGGCTAGGTCAAAGCACCGTGGTCCAACAGTATTCAGAAACAGTGAAATTAGTCACCGTCCAGAATGAAATGCAAGATAATAGCCTTGGGACGTTATCAATGTAATGTCAATTAGTGGATTGATCGAGAACAAAATTGCTGCGCTCCAAATAGTACCATACACCCTTCAAAAGTAGTGCACTCTATAGATAATACCCTAATTCCCTTCAAAAGTAGTGCACTGTATAGATAATATGTTGTCATTTAATTGGGACACGTAGTCATTTATTTGCTCATAGTCTAAGAGGTGTGATAGCTTTAATTAAATAAATGAAAAATTGCATTAATTCAGAGGAGGTAGAATCCACAAGGTTTTATCGCTGTGATTGGACAGAACGGGTCAGTTAACAGGTCAGGTTTCGTCGCTGTCATTGGACAGAACAGGTCAGGTTTCATCGCTGTGATTGGACAGAACAGGTCAGTTAACAGGTCAGGTTTCATCGCTGTGATTGGACAGAACAGGTCATGTTTCATCGCTGTGATTGGACAGAACAGGTCAGTTAACATTACCTCTCCTCTGCAACAAGTTTACCTAAAATATGTTTTACAACTTTTAGATTTAAAAAAATAATAAACAAAAACATAATTGAACAAAAAACAATAGACAACTGAACATTTACATACAGTACATATACGTTTCCACAAATGTTAATGACATCACGCTCGATCAGACCACCATGTTCCCTCCTTATCCACACCCAGTGTCGTCTCTAAGGCCTCTAAAACTCTGCCCCATCTGTGTAATGTTGTGTCTGTCTGTAGCTAGATTGTTTTCGATATTTAAATAGTAAATCATTTGATTCTTCCGTTCTCATAATGTTGGAGTATAATTTGACGTCCAGTATGTAAGCAATAGCTTCTTCACTATATATGAGGAAAATAGTATTTTGTCCAACCCATTGGCTATTTCACTACACCCCCCATGTCTTGATGCAGAAAGATGGATTAAAAGAAAACTGTCATCGTAAAACTTCTTACAGACATCTTTCTAACTCTACACATGAAGTTTGGACTTTATACTACTCCCAGAAGGCATGAATTATTGACTCCAACAATGTTCCATCACTCCCATTCCGTTCGATATGTTCCAACACTCCCATTCCGTTCGATATCTTCCAACACTCCCATTCCGTTCGATATGTTCCATCACTCCCATTCCGTTCGATATGTTCCATCACTCCCATTCTGTTCGATATGTTCCAACACTCCCATTCCGTTCGATACGTTCCAACACTCCCATTCCGTTCGATATGTTCCATCACTCCCATTCCGTTTGATATGTTCCAACACTCCCATTCCGTTCGATATGTTTCAACACTCCCATTCCGTTCGATATGTTCCATCACTCCCATTCCGTTCGATATGTTCCAACACTCCCATTCCGTTCGATATGTTCCAACACTCCCATTCCGTTCGATATGTTCCATCACTCCCATTCTGTTCGATATGTTCCAACACTCCCATTCCGTTCGATACGTTCCATCACTCCCATTCTGTTCGATATGTTCCAACACTCCCATTCCGTTCGATATGTTCCATCACTCCCATTCTGTTCGATATGTTCCAACACTCCCATTCCGTTCGATATGTTCCAACACTCCCATTCCGTTTGATATGTTCCAACACTCCCATTCCGTTCGATATGTTTCAACACTCCCATTCCGTTTGATATGTTCCAACACTCCCATTCCGTTCGATATGTTTCAACACTCCCATTCCGTTCGATATGTTTCAACACTCCCATTCCGTTTGATATGTTCCAACACTCCCATTCCGTTCGATATGTTCCAACACTCCCATTCCGTTTGATATGTTCCATCACTCCCATTCCGTTCGATATGTTCCAACACTCCCATTCCGTTTGATATGTAACATCACTCCCATTCCGTTCGATATGTTCCAACACTCCCTCCATCTTCTTCCTATTTGTTCTTTTTAAGTCTTGGTTCAAATAGTTTAGATCTTTTTATCTACGATGTTGTCAGTTGGAAAGGATCTCTGTAAGGTTTTCTGTATCTTACCTATCATGTGAGTATCTTTTTCTGACTCAAATAGGATTCCCTTACCACCGACTGCTCTGATGTCCAAAAGCTTTCAGGTCAAAATTTTGTGATACAAAACCTTTACGTTGTTATATATTACAAAATGTCTACATTGGTCAGTCCAAAATTGCTTTCTACTTCTGTCATTGAAATAATTATGTTCCCTATTAATGCGTCATTTACGATTTCTATGCCTTTCTATGCCTTTAGAAATGTCCAATGGATAAGTGAATTCTGAAAAGCTATCCAAGGATTGTTCAATAGGGGACGTTTTTATGGCGTGTGATATTGATTCTTGTAGAATCTGTTTCATTTTCATTCCTGTTGCCATGGTGTCGGTGTTCTAAACCATGAAGCCGGTCATGTTCTTAGCGTCATCCTTTTGAAAACAGACATTTGAAAAGATTCTGGAAGGATCCTGCGCATCTTCAATATGTTCCCATTGTTCACAGTGTTCTTTTTTAGTGCATTTAACTGTGTGTCACATGTAAAGACCTTGGGTGG
Source organism: Salvelinus fontinalis (assembly GCF_029448725.1). NCBI lineage: Eukaryota > Metazoa > Chordata > Actinopteri > Salmoniformes > Salmonidae > Salvelinus > Salvelinus fontinalis. The sequence goes on along the minus strand of NC_074695.1, from coordinate 6,364,435 downwards.
TGAGTTGATACAATTCCAGAACCAGGTGCACAACTTTAGTTTTAGAAGTGGAGGGGACATTATTATGATTATTTGTATGTATTTTTTTTATCCAGTCAGATAAACACTCCAAACAGCCTACCCGACTGCTCGGCGGCGTCCACATGGTCCTAAAGCACACTGTTGCCTCGTTTTGTATCACATTCCAATACAAAAACGGGTGGGGGGACGACAAAAATTCATTTTGGAATGTGAGTGTGTGTGTGTTGTGTGTGTGTGTGTGTGGGAGGGGGGGGCACGAAATGTCTTCCCCCATCCCCAGTGAAAGTTGAGCCCCTGGTTCGAAAAACTCTCCTATTCATTTTAGGAGTTTTCTTTGCCCACATGAAGTGTGTAATGACTGAGTATATATTTTTAAAGAATGTCTTTGATTCTATACAAGTAAAGGCCAACAAAATACAACTTATCACATGGAATGTGAACGGGCTTCATGATAGCCCAAAAAAAGCATAAGGTTCTTGAACATTTAAAGATATTTTTTATATTTTTGCTTTAGGATATTGGTATTACCGAGAGAGAAAAAATTAAAACTTTGTGAGCCATGCCATTCTAAAGAGGTTTATTCTACCTGTATGATTTATGGGGTGATTGTTCAATTTAATTAGATCTGCTTTCATATTGTTGAGTAATGGGATAAAGTTATCTTTACATATTTCTTGTTTGTTGTCAATTATTAAGCATCCCAAGGATTAGGCCCTCTTTTTCAATTTTCAACTAAAATGACATACCCAAATCTAACTGCCTGTAGCTCAAGCCCCAAAGCAAGGATAAGCATAATCTTGATACCATTTGAAAGGAAACACTTTGAAGTTTGTGGAAATGTGAAATGTGAAGTTGAATACAATATACATATAATATATATAATTATAATTATATATAAAATATATAATATACAATACACAATAGATCTGCTAAAAGATAATACAAAGAAATAAACAACCGTTCTTTTGTATTTTTTTGTACCATCATCTTTGCAAGATGCAAGAGAAACTGCAAGAGAAAGGTCATAATGTATTATTCCAGCCCAGACACAATTTAGATTTTGGCCACTAGATGGCAGCAGTGTATGTGCAACGTTCTAGACTGATCCAATGAACCATTGTATTTCTGTTCGAACTTTTGTATCAAGACTGCCCAAATGTACCTAATTTGTTTATTAATAACTTTTCATGTTCAAAATTGTGCACTCCTCAAACAATAACAGGGAATTATTTCACTGCAATAGCTACTGTAAATTGGACAGTGCAGTTAGATTAACAAGAATTGAAGCTTTCTGCCAATATCAGATATGTCTATGTCCTGAGAAAATATCTTGTCACTTACAACCTCATGCTAATCGCATTAGCCTATGTTAGCTCGACCATTCCCAAAGAAGTTAATACGTTGTGTGTGCCACACCCTGATCTGTTGTTTGTGCTTGTCTCCACCCCCACCAGGTGTCTCCTATTTTGTCCATTATCCCCTATGTGTTTATACCTGCATTTTCTGTTTGTCTGTTGCCAGTTTCTCTTCTTTTGTCAGGTCTTACTAGCGTATTTCCCATTTCTCTAGTTCTTGTTTTCTAGTCTTCCCAGGTTCCGATATTTCTGCCTGCCCTGTCCCTGATTGACTCTACCTTGGATGTACAAACCTCTGCCTGCCCTCGACCTGCCCTTTGCCTGCCCCTTTGTTTAAAATAAATATTCTGAGAACCGAACTATCGGCCTCCTATGTCTGCATCTGGGTCATATCCTGAGTTGTGATAGTGTGGTCCAGGTAAAGGATTGATGTTGATTATAAGTTATTATTTTTTTATTTATATTTTTATATTTAAGTTTTTGCTCGTGTCACGCCCTGACCATAGAGATCTTTTTATTCTCTATCTTGGTTAGGTCGGGGTGTGACTATAGGTGGGTCATCTAGGGGATTATGTGTCTATGTTGGCAAGGTATGGTTCCCAATCAGAGGCAGCTGTTTATCGTTGTCTCTGGTTGGGGTTCATATTTAGGCACTCATTTCCCCTTTGTACTTTGTGGGATCTTGTCTATGTATAGTTGCCTGTTAGCACTATTGTTTAGCGTCACGTTTCGTTTTGAGATGTATTGTTTTTGTTTTGCTGTGAGTTTCACCTAGTAATAAAAATATGTGGAACCCAGATCACGCTGCGCTTTGGTCCACTCATTATAACGATCGTGACAACTCGTTAATTTAGCATGTTGAGATTTTAGAGTATTTTTTTACAAGGGGAGCTACGAGTGGTCAATATTAGTCAGGTATATCAGAAGATCGTTTGCAAAACAATGTAGTTTAAGTTCACGTTTACCATTTTTTTTTGCAAGCTGTTGAATTGCCAGTGCTAACAGGAGGGGGGATTTGATCTGATAATATATGATTTGTGTATATTTTTGCTTTAGGATATTTATATAATATTTTTAATGAAATTTATTATTTCAGCTGTAAGTTTAATGCTTCCAATATTTTGAATAGAAATGTCCACTCAAGATGGTAGAAAGGCTTGTCAGCATCAACAGCCATTGCTAAATCTACATCTTGTTTTTTAGTGTATTGTAATATCCTGAAATATGTTCTTGTATTTGTTTCTAAGTTTCTATTTGTAACGGCTGTCCTCGCTGACAGAAGGAGAGGACCAAAACGCAGAGTGGTTAGTGTTCATTATTTACTGAAAGTCAATAAAACACTTCAAAATACAAAACAACCAACAAACGTGACAAAACCGAAACAGTCCTGTGTGGCACAAACACTGACACAGGAACAAACACCCACACAACACACGTGAAAACCCGGCTGCCTTAGTAGGATTCTCAATCAGGGACAACGATTGACAGCTGCCTCTGATTGAGAATCATACCCGGCAGAACACAAACATCCCAACATAGAAAATCACACATAGACAAACCCACCCAACTCACGCCCTGACCAACTAAATAAATACAAGACAAAAGAAAACAGGTCAGGAACGTGACACTATTCTTAATAAATGCTGTTTGATTAATATGTATCAAGTCTGGTAAGACTTTTGCCATTCTGTTGCTTATGAGTTTTGCTGTTATTTTATTGTCACAATTTATTACATTTACGGGTCTGTAATCTGTAGGGGGAAACTCCAGATTTTCCTAGTTTTAATATAACTGAAATAACGGTTGGATACATGGAACTAGGAAGTCCTGAATTGAGTGACTTGTGTTGTCATTTGTGTAAATAGGGGCTTTACTTTGACCCAGAATGTTGAATAGAATTCTATGGAAAAGCTGTTCATCCCTGGTGCTTTTCTCTGCGCCATACTAATGTTTCAACAGCGTCTAATATTTATTTTAAGCATCCCAAATAATGTCGGGGTCGTCTTTTCTCTGTCTTCATTTACAATGGTAAAGGTATTTATGTTTACGTTTTTAATACATTTCAGGTCTTGAAGATGGGTTCAGGTTATTCCCTATATTCTGTCACTAGGTGTATTTTCTTTTGGCGTAATTAAGCATGATACAGGAGAATGATCCGATATCACTATTTTATAGATTTTAGAACCCGGTTTAATGTTGAGTGAATACAGTTATTTTTATTTTTATTTTTTATTCTTGAATAGCTTTTCTTACTTTGTGAAAAACAGGAGTAGTCTTTTGTAGTTGGGAATAATGATCTCCAGGTGTCCTGTAAATTATTTGTAGAGATGGAATTTTTCAGCCTCTTTGGAGACTCTTAGAATTTTCCTTTTTTATTGCTATGTCTGTCTAACTTGTTGAATGTTTTTTTAAAAATAACAGTTCCTGTCTGGGTCTGATCTAACATAGCTTGAATTATTAAATCAAGCTATGTTAGGTTTTTCCCTGCGGCGGGGGGATATACAATGACATCAATGTGTATTCTTCTCCATGTAAGGTACAATTCCAAATTAGATGACGTCCTTCTTGGTCAGTGTGCTGAGATATAAGGGAAAAAGGAGTGTTCTTATTTATCAGGATGCCTACACCTCTGCTGTTACTACACTAGGTGGCAGCATGATGCCTCTCCAACCTAGCTCCTCTTTAAATATTATATTTCTGTCACGTTCTGACCTTAGTTCCTTTTTTATGTCTTTATTTTAGTTTGGTCAGAGCGTGAGTTGGGGTGAGCATTCTATGTTGTTTTTCTATGTTTTGTTCTGTTGTTCTATTTCCATGTGTTTGGCCTAGTATGGTTCCCAATCAGAGGCAGGTGTTGGTCGTTGTCTCTGATTGGGAGCCATATTTAGGTAGCCTGTTTTTCATTGTGTTTTGTGGGTGGTTGTTTCCTGTGTCTGTGTCTGCACCATACGGGACTGTTTCGCTTTTCGTTTGTTCATTCACTTTGTTATTTTGTATTTTTGTAGTGTTCAGTTTTATATATTAAAATGGACACTTACCACGCTGCACATTGGTCCGATATCTCTTACTCCTCGTCAGAAGAAGAGGAAAGTCATTACAATTTCACATTTCTCATTTTTTGAAGTGTGGCTCTTGCAGAAAAACACATGTACTGAAAATCTCTTTAAATGTTCAAGAACCTTATGCTTTTTGTGGGCCATCGTGAATCCCGTGAACATTCATTGTAATACGTTGGGTTTTGTTGGCCTTTAACTTGTATAGAATTAAAGTTAACGTTGTCTGTTCCATCTGCCATTGAAGAACCAGACAAAACATTTTATCAGACATGTCATGAAATGTCATTTATCAGACATTTCAACTCTCTAGAGACCGCAGGAGCGGTAGAGATACTCTTAATGATCGGCTATGAAAAGCCAACTGACATTTACTCCTGAGGTGCTGACTTGCTGCACCCTCAACAACTACTGTGATTATTATTATTTGACCCTGCTGGTCATTTATGAACATTTGAACATCTTGGCCATGTTCTGTTATAATCTCCACCCGGCACAGCCAGAAGAGGACTGGCCCACCCTCATAGCCTGGTTCCTCTCTAGGTTTATTCCTAGGTTTTGGCCTTTCTAGGGAGTTTTTCCTAGCCACCGTGCTTCTACACTTGTATTGCTTGCTGTTTGGGGTTTTAGGCTGGGTTTCTGTACAGCACTTTGAGATATCAGCTGATACGAAGGACTTTATAAATACATTTGATTTGATTTAGTGGACCTCCCATGGATATGGGAGAGGCATTGTATGAATACATAGTTATTGTATACATGACATATTGTATATAAAACGTGCGAACATGTAGGCTGAGCAAACATTTAAACAGAGAACACACAACAACAAAAACATAAAGCAAACGCTGCCTTTTTCAGGCCTGTCAAGCTCATACTCCTCCCCTGTTACCGACAGTCTGTGGGTTATATCATTGTAGATACATTGGAGGACAAACCGGCGCTTAAATACTGTGGTCAGTTTGTAATCCTTGTGAGTTAAATTCAAGTAGTGGCTGGTGGTGGCTCTACTTGGGGAGAGTGGGGTCCACCGAGAGACTGAAGTGAGATGAGTGGAGGCCCCAAACATACTTCAGGGTAGAGTCTGATGAGTGGAGGCCCCACACATACTTCAGGGTAGAGTCTGATGAGTGGAGGCCCCACACATACTTCAGGGTAGAGTCTGATGAGTGGAGGCCCCACACATACTTCAGGGTAGAGTCTGATGAGTGGAGGCCCCACACATAGTTCAGGGAAGAGACTGATGAGTGGAGGCCCCACACATACTTCAGGGTAGAGTCTGATGAGTGGAGGCCCCACACATACTTCAGGGTAGAGTCTGATGAGTGGAGGCCCCACACATACTTCAGGGTAGAGTCTGATGAGTGGAGGCCCCACACATACTTCAGGGTAGAGTCTGATGAGTGGAGGCCCCACACATACTTCAGGGTAGAGTCTGATGAGTGGAGGCCCCACACATACTTCAGGGTAGAGACTGATGAGTGGAGGCCCCACACATACTTCAGGGTAGAGTCTGATGAGTGGAGGCCCCACACATACTTCAGGGTAGAGTCTGATGAGTGGAGGCCCCACACATACTTCAGGGAAGAGACTGATGCTCTGCCAGCTCCTCTGTCCGGACCACGTCGGAGAGAGCCCATGTCCACTCTTACCAATAACCACCACTGGATCCTAACTGTAATGACAAACAAGGAATACTAGTGACTTGACATCCTGTCACCAACTCTTATTCATTTAACCGCAGGTTGGCAAGTCACAAAAATGAATAAAATTACATTATAGTATGGATAAATCCTTCCCTCGTTCATCAACCCAAGCTTTTCCCTCTCCACCTCCCCTTCCCAGTTTTCCTCCCCCCTTTACCCCCCCTCCCCCCCAAAGCCAAGACTGTCCCACCCTCCCTTCCTTGCTCACTCTTACCCACCCAAGCCAAGTTTGTCCCAACCTTCTGTATTTTCTCACCCTCCCTTCTTCTCAGACACATTTACACTCATCCATCAACTTACTCGTCCGTTCTCATTTATTCATGCCCAACATATACCCTTTGCATTGACACACCCATTCCCTCACACCCTGCTACACGTATTCATATTCACCATCCCTCGCTCTTCCCTCACATTCTCATTCATACGCACGGACGCACGGACGCACGCACGCACGGACGAACGGACGCACGCACGCACGCACGCACACACACACACACACACACACACACACACACACACACACACACACACACACACACACACACACACATCCATAGAACAGTCATTGACATAGATGCTATATATTTCCCCCTTTGTATGGTCTTTTTAGTGTCCATGTAGCACTATGGGCATCCGCCTACTTCTATCGTTACTTCGTGGAGAAGAACAGTTGGAGAAAGTAGAGTATAAACTGTATTTTGGGGAAAGATTATTCTCTCATTTTCCGATAAGCTGGTCTTAGACATCACTACATGTAGCCTAGTGTCCTTTTCTCTTTTCACTCTTCTTCTCCACAGGGCACGGGGTCTCCTTCAACTGGAAAGGTTTCTTGCAGTTTGTTTAGGGATTCATCTGTGCTTGGTTAGGGCTTCATCTGTGTTTGGTTAGGGCTTCATCTGTGCTTGGTTAGGGCTTCATCTGTGCTTGGTTAGGGCTTCATCTGTGCTTGGTTAGGGCTTCATCAGTGTTTGGTTAGGGCTTCATCTGTGTTTGGTTAGGGCTTCATCTGTGTTTGGTTAGGGCTTCATCTGTGTTTGGTTAGGGCTTCATCTGTGTTTGGTTAGGGCTTCATCTGTGTTTGGTTAGGGCTTCATCTGTGTTTGGTTAGGGCTTCATCTGTGTTTGGTTAGGGCTTCATCTGTGTTTGGTTAGGGCTTCATCTGTGTTTGGTTAGGGCTTCATCTGTGTTTGGTTAGGGCTTCATCAGTGTTTGGTTAGGGCTTCATCAGTGTTTGGTTAGGGCTTCATCTGTGTTTGGTTAGGGCTTCATCTGTGTTTGGTTAGGGCTTCATCTGTGTTTGGTTAGGGCTTCATCTGTGTTTGGTTAGGGCTTCATCGGTGTTTGGTTAGGGCTTCATCTGTGTTTGGTTAGGGCTTCATCGGTGTTTGGTTAGGGCTTCATCAGTGTTTGGTTAGGGCTTCATCTGTGTTTGGTTAGGGCTTCATCTGTGTTTGGTTAGGGCTTCATCTGTGTTTGGTTAGGGCTTCATCTGTGTTTGGTTAGGGCTTCATCTGTGTTTGGTTAGGGCTTCATCTGTGTTTGGTTAGGGCTTCATCTGTGTTTGTTTAGGGCTTCATCTGTGTTTGGTTAGGGCTTCATCTGTGTTTGATTAGGGCTTCATCTGTGTTTGGTTAGGGCTTCATCTGTGCTTGGTTAGGGCTTCATCGGTGTTTGGTTAGGGCTTCATCAGTGTTTGGTTAGGGCTTCATCTGTGTTTGGTTAGGGCTTCACCTGTGCTTGGTTAGGGCTTCACCTGTGCTTGGTTAGGGCTTCATCTGTGTTTGGTTAGGGCTTCATCGGTGTTTGGTTAGGGCTTCATCTGTGCTTGGTTAAGGCTTCATCTGTGTTTGGTTAGGGCTTCATCAGTGTTTGGTTAGGGCTTCCTCTGTGTTTGGTTAGGGCTTCATCTGTGTTTGGTTAGGGCTTCATCTGTGTTTGGTTAGGGCTTCATCGGTGTTTGGTTAGGGCTTCCTCTGTGTTTGGTTAGGGCTTCATCTGTGTTTGGTTAGGGCTTCATCGGTGTTTGGTTAGGGCTTCCTCTGTGTTTGGTTAGGGCTTCATCTGTGTTTGGTTAGGGCTTCATCTGTGTTTGGTTAGGGCTTCATCTGTGTTTGGTTAGGGCTTCATCGGTGCTTGGTTAGGGCTTCATCTATGCTTGTGAATTTCATCCTTTGCGTTCCCTTCCATACCCACAGCACTGCCGGGATATGGAACTGAAATTTCATTCCTTTCTCCTCCGGTGACTGTCTGATCGGAATGTATTCCTTGCGTCTCTTTCTCAGCCTAGCAGACAGGTCCTGGACCAATCAAATGGACCGGCCGTGGATGTTGATCTCCTTTCCCCTCTGTGCCTTCAGAATGTTGACTTTGGTCTGATAGTTCCACATGTTTGAACATTACCATGTGTGGGTTTTTTAGCGTTGTTCTGTTTCACACCAATCCCATGGCATCGTCCCAGATCCTCTGGTGATATACCCACGTCAAGTTCTTCTGATATTAGTTTGACCATGTAGCTGTTAAAGGTCTGATTTTTTCCCCTCATCTTTAAAGGACAATACTCCTATGTTGCTTAGTTTTCATTCTGTCTTCATGCTGGTCCAATTCATCTTCCTTTCCAAAAGTCTAACTTTGATGTTTTGTTCGTTCATGCGAACGCCCTGTTTGTGCACATCTGACATGATAGCCTTTACTTTCTTTCAGAGCTAATCTACTTTTTTTTAAACGACAGATCATAGCAGTTAGTTGGTTGTGGTGAGCGTTGAGAGCGTTTTAACGATGTTTTCCTAGATATCCTACAGCTGTTCATGACTCTCCTTTGCTCCTGGTTTTTATGTCTGCGGGAAGCCATGTTGGATTCCCGCGCCGAACCATCTGATTGGTTCTCTGTTGTGCAGAGGCTCCCAGTTGCTTAGGGATATGTTGAATAAGGATTTTAAAGGCTGTCTTTAAACTTTGTTGTCTGGTTTCTAAATATAACCACAATTTTGTCAGTACAAAACGAAGCTATTCACACCCCATGCATGTTATCGCTATGCACATGTGCCTCTGGAATGTTACTTTGATCTGACTTAAGCTAATATTGAAGATGACTGGCCTTTAACTGATAATGCAGACGGCTAGGCTATGACTGATAATGAAGATGAAAAGGCTATGACTGATAATGAAGATGAAAAGGCTATGACTGATAATGAAGATGAATAGGCTATGACTCATAATGAAGATGACTAGGCTATGACTGATAATGCAGAGAGCTAGGCTGTGACTGATAATGAAGCTGACTAGGCTATGACTGATAATTGAGATGACTAGTTATGACTGATAATGAAGATGACTAGGCTATGACTAATAATGAAGATGGCTAGGCTATGACTGATAATGCAGTTTACTAGGCTATGACTAATAATGCAGACGACTAGGCTGTGACTGATAATGCAGACAGCTAGGCTATGACTGATAATGAAGATGACTAGGCTATGACTGATAATGAAGATGACTAGGCTATGACTGATAATTGAGATGACTAGGCTATGACTGATAATTGAGATGACTAGGCTAGGACTGATAATTGAGATGACTAGGCTATGACTGATAATTGAGATGACTAGGCTATGACTGATAATTGAGATGACTAGGCTATGACTGATAATGAAGATGACTAGGCTATGACTGATAATTGAGATGACTAGGCTATGACTGATAATTGAGATGACTAGGCTATGACTGATAATTGAGATGACTAGGCTATGACTGATAATTGAGATGACTAGGCTATGACTGATAATTGAGATGACTAGGCTATGACTGATAATTGAGATGACTAGGCTATGACTGATAATTGAGATGACTAGGCTATGACTGATCATGAAGATGACTAGGCTATGACTGATAATGAAGATGACTAGGCTATGACTGATAATTGAGATGACTAGGCTATGACTGATAATTGAGATGACTAGGCTATGACTGATAATTGAGATGACTAGGCTATGACTGATCATGAAGATGACTAGGCTATGACTGATAATTGAGATGACTAGGCTATGACTGATAATTGAGATGACTAGGCTATGACTGATAATTGAGATGACTAGGCTATGACTGATAATTGAGATGACTAGGCTATGACTGATCATGAAGATGACTAGGCTATGACTGATAATTGAGATGACTAGGCTATGACTGATAATGGGGCGGTAAATAATGTAAAGGCTTTAGGCCTTATTCCATAAAGCCTCCATAAAGGTTAATTCATGTCTGAACTCAGATCCGTTATGAAATAAGGCCTCTGGTTAATTCATGTCTGAACTCAGATCCGTTATGAAATAAGGCCTCTGTGGTGAACATCTAAACAGCTCAACTTGTTGTGTATTTCAATTTCGAGACGGAATCAACTGAAAGTACATTGGATGCAGAGAGAAACGGACAGAAATGGAGAAGGTTTGAATGGACGACAGTTTGTTTTCAGCAGCACCAGAGAGATGGACAGCTCTCCCACCATATGCCAGTATTGGTGGTATTCATTATTGCACGTAAAAAAAACGTAACAAAATGTTTTGCAACAACAAAAATGGAAACGAGCGTAACTTACTGGACAAGTTCAGACGGTCCCTTCCTGTTGCAATCAGTTTTCCTTCGTTGGGTGCCTAATGACTAAGACCCCGATTGCACACCGCGTGTCTCTCTGATAGGCTCGAGCCATGTGCTCTAATTCCTCGAACGCCACGTTCCACTTATCCTGATGAGAACCAGAACCACTTTGACAGGGGTCATCATTCCCTAGCACCTCAGTATTTCAATTCTGACAGCCTGGGAGACACACACAACGTGCATTGGACAACAGCGCAATCGATATTTATAGGAATACAATGACAGCTGGCATTAGAATGTCAACCATTGTACTGAAATGTCCTTCCACAAGGTAATGTGGTAGCTAGCATCAAAATGACCAAGGCTAGATGACCCAGGCTAGATTACCCATGCTAATTGAGCCAGGCTAGATGACCCAGACTAGATTACCCAGGCTAGATGACCCAGACTAGATGACCCAGGCTAGATGACCCAGACTAGATGACCCAGGCTAGATGACCCAGGCTAGATGACCCAGGCTAGATGACCCAGGCTAGATGACCCAGACTAGATGACCCAGGCTAGATGACCCAGGCTAGATGACCCAGACTAGATGACCCAGGCTAGATGACCCAGGCTAGATGACCTAGGCTAGATGACCCAGGCTAGATGACCCAGGCTAGATGACCCAGGCTAGATGACCCAGACTAGATGACCCAGGCTAGATGACCCAGACTAGATGACCCAGACTAGATGACCCAGACTAGATGACCCAGGCTAGATGACCCAGGCTAGATGGGACTCTACAGCACGGCCCTTAGCTACTTTACATCCACAGTCTGGCTCTTACGCACTTTCTAATCAAATCAGGGCGTGGTTTTTATGATGAGTTGAGGTCAGGTGGAGGAGGAAGGGAGGGAGAAGGGGAAGAGGAGAGGAGAGGAGGAGGGAAAGAGGAGGATGGAGTGGTGATGTAATTGCTGTGAAGTTCTGATTCCCTGTGAGATTGAAAGAGGAGAAGAAGAGAAGAGGACTTTATACACATGGTTGATACAGTCTCTCTCTCTCTCTCTCTCTCTCTCTCTCTCTCTCTCTCTCTCTCTCTCTCTCTCTCTCTCTCTCTCTCTCTCTCTCTCTCTCTCAGAGGGGGTGGGACTGTGTCAACACTAGACACAGACATGGGGAGATGATGTAGAGAGGAACTGAGCTGAGAGTGAGAGAGGCCAGGGCTCAGGGTTGGAATATCCATTGCGGTGTGTAATGCAGCCTAATTGTATTTACACCATCCCAGCAGCTATCTTAGAAATATAACTTTGCTCTGTGCTTCTATAGGCTATTGATCATTGGATTGAGATCACACTATAAACAGCCTACAGCTGAACTTGATATTGCGCGCCCAGCGAAAAATCAGCGACGAGGGGCGGCATTGGGCACACATTGATATTATAGCTTGACAAGCAACTCAATCTAAAACACAGAGAAATGGACAATGTGTTTTTAGATTTTTTTGAAAAAGCTTGACTCCCTCCCCCATTTTCCTACGGGTAACCAAACCATTCAGCAAATGTTGATCCGTCCCTTATCTTCTTGTGGTTGCAGGGGCAGTATTGAGTAGCTTGGATGAAAGGTGCACAGAGGTGCCCAGAGTAAACTGCCTGTTCCTCAGTCATAGATGTTAATATATGCATATTATTATTAGTATTGGATAGAAAACACTCTGAACTTTATAAAACTGTTTGAATTATGTCTGTGAGTAAAACAGAACTCATGTGGCAGGCAAAAACCTGAGAAAAAATCCAAACAGGAATGCTGGTCGATTTTCAACCAAGATCCCATTGAAATCACAGTGAGATATTAATGAGTTTGCACTTCCTACGGCTTCCACTAGATGTCAACAGTCTGTAGAACCTTATCTGATGCCTCTACTGTGAAGGGGGGCCGAATGAGAGGATAATTAGTCAGGTCTGCCATGACCCGACCATTCTTTGACAATGCGCGTTCACATGAGAGGGAGCTCTGTTCCATCACTCATCTGAAGTCAATGTAATTCTCCGGTTGGAACGTTATTCAAGATTTCTGTTTTGACAACATTCTAAAGATTGATTCAATACATCGTTTGACATGTTTCTACTGACTGTTACTGAACTTTTGCACATTTCGTCAGCTTTTAGGGAACGCTCTTCGTGACTTTGGAATTGTTTACCAAACGCGCTAACAAAAGTAGCTAATTGGACAAATAACGGACATTATCGAACAAATCAAGCATTTATTGCGGACCTGGGATTCCTGGGAGTGCATTCTGATGAAGATCATCAAAGGTAAGGGAATATTTATCATGTCATTTCTGGTTTCTGTTGACTCCAACATGGCGGCTAATTTGACTATTGTTCTGAGCGCCGTCTCAGATTATTGCATGGTTTGCGTTTTCCGTAAAGTTTTTTTGAAATCTGACACAGCAGTTGCATTAAGGAGAGGTATATCTATAATTCCATGTGTATTATCATCAACATTTATGATGAGTATTTCTGTTGAAACGATGTGGCTATGTAAAATCACTGGATGTTTTTGGAACTAGTGAACGTAACACGTCAATGTAAACTCAGATTTTTTTATATAAATATGAACTTTATCAAACAAAACATACATCTATTGTGTACCATGAAGTCCTATGAGTGTCATCTGATGAAGATCATCAAAGGTTAGTGATTAATTTTATCTCTATTTGTGCTTTTTGTGACTCCTCTCTTTGGCTGGAAAAATTGCAGAATTTTTATGTGAGTTGGTGGTGACCTAACATAATCGTTTGTGGTGCTTTCGCTGAAAAGCCTATTTGAAATCGGACACTTTGGTGGGATTAAAAACAAGATTACCTTTAAAATGGTATAAGACATATGTATGTTTGAGGAATTTTAATTATGAGATTTCTGTTGTTTGAATTTGGCGCCCTGCACTTTCACTGGCTGTTGTCATATCGATCCCGTTACCGGGATTGCAGCCACAAGAAGTTGACAGTGAGTCATGCTGAATACGAAGGTGTCTTTTCCAGATGAGCCCTGCATACAAATCAATACACATCAATGTACACTGTTCATATAAAAAAACACTACACACATCAATATATAGTATACACATGAATACACATCAATAAACGCTATACACAAAGCTTGTATGTTAATAATGAGCATAGTAAAATGATAGTAAACAAGGACGTCCCCATGAGGACAAAGGCTATTTGAACCTTAGGGGTTAGGGTTGCAATTAGCGTAAGGGTAAGGGGTTAGTAACCCCCTACCCTTACCCTCACCCTTGCCCTAACCCTTACCATAACCCTAACCCCTGACCCTTACCCTTACCCTTCCCTTACCCTAACCCCCTACCCTTACCCTCACCCTTACCCTAACCCCTTACCCTAACCCTAACCCCTACCCTTACCCTAACCCTTACCCTAACCCTTACCTTTACCCTTCCCTTACCCTTACCGCTACCCTAACCCTAACCACTTACCCTAACCCCTTACCTTAACCCTAACCCCTAATCCCTACCCTAACCCTTACCCTTACCCTAACCCTAACCCTACCATAACCCCTACCCTTACCCCTACCCTTACCCTAACCCTAACCCCTACCATAACCCCTACCCTTACCTTATCCCCTTACCCTTACCCTTACCCTAACCCTAACCCCTTACCCTTACCCTAACCCCTTACCCTAACCCCTTACCCCTTACCCTTACCCTTACCCTAACCCCTTACCCTAACCTCAACCCTTACCCTAACCCTAACCCCTACCCTTCCCCTCCCCTTACCCTAACCCCTACCCTAACCCCTTACCCTAACCCCAACCCTTACCCTAACCCTAACCCCTACCCTTCCCCTCCCCTTACCCTAACCCCTACCCTAACCCCTTACCCTAACCCCAACCCTTACCCTAACCCTAACCCCTACCCTTCCCCTTCCCCTTCCCCTAACCCTAATCCCTTACCCTCACCCTAACCCCTACCTTAGGGTACGGGAAGGGTAAGGGTAAGGGTCAGGGGTTAGGGTTAGGGTTATGGTCAGGGTTAGGGCAAGGGTGAGGGTAAGGGTAGGGGGGTTAGGGTAAGGGAAGGGTAAGGGTTAGGGGTTAGGGGTTAGAGGGTTAGGGGTTAGAGAGAAAGGGGTTTAGGATTAGGGGTGAGGGAAAAATATTTTAAATGTAAATGATGGTCTCCACAAGGATAGAACAACATAACTAGTGTGTGTGTGTGTGTGTGTGTGTGTGTGTGTGTGTGTGTGTGTGTGTGTGTGTGTGTGTGTGTGTGTGTGTGTGTGTGTGTGTGTGTGTGTGTGTGTGTGTGTGTGTGTGTGTGTGTGTGTGTGTGTGTGTGGACTTAGAGGATCCTTATCCTCCTCAGGGTTCGGGGTAAATTAAGTTCACCCAGAGTAATTCAGTCTCCCAGGTGTTGTTGAAACTTGTTAGATACACACACACACACTGGGTTGTCTTGTTAGTGTGTGTGTCATGTCTTGTTTACTTCAGAGGTGTTGAGAGGTGAGCTGCGGCTGGGGTCGTTCTCTCTCTAATTAAGGTCTGTTTGGACTCTGAGGCTGTGATTGTGTGTGTGTGTGTGTGTGTGTTTGTAAGTGTTCAGGCCCTTTTGTTTCGGGCTAAATTAGTTCAGGAGTAAAATTTGGCTTAACAAATCACATACTAAGTTACATGGACTCACTCTGTGTGACATAATAGGGGTTGACATGATTTTTGAATGACTATCCCTTTCCTCTGTCCCGTCCCCCCCCATACATTCAACATCTGTAAGGTCCCTCAGTCAAGTATTGATTTTCAAGTACAGATTCAACTGCAAAGACCAGGGAGGTGTGTTCGAAAATCCTCATAAAGAATGGCAGTGATTGGCAGTGGTGGAAAAAGTACCCACATGTCATACTTGAGTAAAAATAAAGATATGTCAATAGAAAATGACTCATGTAAAAGTCTAAAAGTATTTGGTTTTATATCTACTTAAAGTATGAAAAGTACATTTAAATACTAAAATATTCATAAGAATCAAAAGTAAATGTATAAATAATTTCAAATTCCTTATATTATTAATCAAACCTGATGGCTCCACTTTCTTGTTTTTAAAATGTACAGATAGCCACGGGGCACAATCCAACACTCAGACATAATTTACAAATGAAGGATGTGTGTTTTAGTGAGTTCACCAGGGATGTTCTTAAATCAAATCAAATCAAATTGTATTTGTCACATACACATGGGTTAGCAGATGTTAATGCGAGTGTAGTGAAATGCTTGTGTTTCTAGTTCCGACAATGCAGTAATATCTAACAAGTAATATCTAACAATTTCCCCAACAACTACCTTATAACCTGTTGGGGATGGGGGCGCTGTTTAGACTATTTATGCTAATTTGGCTAATTTTTTAAACGGCTTCCCACAAAATCCTTGATCGTACAATATGCATATTATTATTATTATTGGATAGAAAACAGTCTATAGTTTCTATAGGAGTTGAAATTTTGTCTCTAAGTGGAACAGAGCCCATTCTACAGCAATTTCCCTGACATGGAGTCAGATTTGAGAAATGTTGGCCACTTTTCTGAAGTCAGTTAAAAGGGCACTGTCGTTGCTATGACTATACGGACACTTCTTACGTCTTCCCCTGGATGCCTTTACGTGATGACGATTCCAACGGGGTCGATTGCGCGTTCACAGGCCCTACAAATGAAAAAAACCTTTAGCTAGCAAGTCTTTTCTTGCTGCGTAACGCGCGTGGAAGACACCGACCCTCTCCTGTTCCAAGCGTTAGTTTAGCCTGTTATATTTCTCCGGTCATCTTTTCACTCGTTATAGGAGTTACAAACATCATAAAGTAGTTAATTTAAAGCGTTTTATAGCAATTTATATCAGTTTAGTGCGATTTTGGGACATTTATTTTTGCAACGATGTGAAAAGTTGGGCACGCTTTTCAGTTCATCCCGAACGCAGTTGACATTTCCACATGGCAAGAGGACAGCTTTCCACCAAAAGACGATTTCTCCCAAGAAAGGATCCTTTGCCCAAGATACTGATGGAAGAACAGCTCAAGGTAGGACATTTTTATTATGATAAATCGTGTTTCTGTCGAAACATTTTAGTGGCTTAGGACGCCATGTTTTTTGACGTAGCTTCGCTTGGCGCAAACTGTATTGAAAAGTAAGGATAAATTAAAAAATGTAATAACGCAATTGTATTAAGAATTAAATTGTCTATCAATCCCTGTCCACCCTATATTTTTTAGTCACGTTTATGAGTATTTATGTATAAGAGTAGATCACTGTCTAAGTGGCGCAAGGACATTTTCTGACCAGCTGAGCTACATTTCACATTGTCTAACCATGATTTTGGTGGCTAAATATAAACATTTTCGATCAAACTGTATATGCATGTTGTAATGTGATGTTACAGGAGTGTCATCGGAAGAATTCTGAGAAGGTTAGTGAAAAAATTAATATCTTTTGGCGATGTTGACTTTTATCGCTCACTTTGGCTAGAATCAATGCTGGGCTGCTAATTGCTATGTGCTAAGCTAATATAACGATTTATTGTGTTTTCGCTGTAAGACACTTAGAAAATCTGAAATATTGTCTGTATTCACAGGATCTGTGTCTTTCGATTCGTGTATGCTGTGTATTTTTACGAAATGTTTGATGATTAGTAGTTAGGTAAACACGTTGCTCATTGTAATTATTCTAGTCCATTTGTGATGGTGGGTGCAATTGTAAACTATGAAGTCTACCTGAAATATGCACTTTTTTCTAACAAAACCTATCCCATACCATAAATATGTTATCAGACTGTCATCTAATGAGTTTTTTTGTTGGTTAGGGGCTATAAATATCTTAGTTTAGCCGAATTGGTGATGGCTACTGGTGTTGGTGGACAAATAAAAGATGGTGGATTATGCTAATGTGTTTTTAGGTAATAGATGTACATCTTTACATATTGTGTCTTCCCTGTAAAACATTTTAAAAATCGGAAATGTTGACTGGATTCACAAGATCTGTGTCTTTCATTAGCTGTATTGGACTTTAATGTGTGAAAGTTAAATATTTAAAAAAAATATTTTTTTTGAATTTCGCGGCACTGGTTTTTCAGTGGGGGGGGGGGGGGTGTGCCGCTAGCGCCACGCTGATCCTAGACAGGTTTTAAACACACAAATCTAAGCAAAGGAATGGAATAATAATATATAAATATAAATATATGAATGAGCAATGTCAGAGGCTTAGGCAATAGTAATAACATAATACAGTATATACATACAGTACGAGATGAGTAATGTCAGAGGCTTAGGCAATAGTAATAACATAATACAGTATATACATACAGTACGAGATGAGTGATGTCAGAGTGGCTTAGGCAATAGTAATAATATAATACAGTATATACATATGAGATGAGTAATGCGAGATATGTGAACATTATTAAAGTGTCATTATTAAAGTGACTAGTGTTCCATTTATTAGTGGTCAATGTTTTCAGGTCTGTATGTAGGCAGCAGCCTCTCTGGCTGTTTAACAGTCTGATGGTCTTGCGATAGAAGCTGTTTTTCACTCTCTCTGTCCCTGCTTTGATGCACCTATCCTACATTTACATTTAAGTCATTTAGCAGACGCTCTTATCCAGAGCGACTTACAAATTGGAAAGTTCATACATATTCATCCTGGTCCCCCCGTGGGAATTGAACCCTGGTCCCCCCGTGGGAATTGAACCCACAACCCTGGCGTTGCAAGCGCCATGCTCTACCAACTGAGCCACACGGGACCACATCCTGACCTCGCCTTCTGGATGATAGCGGGGTGAACAGGCTGTGTCGCTGGTGGTCGATGTCCTTGATTATCTTTTTGGCCTTCCTGTGACATCGGGTGGTGTATTCCTCTTCAAGGAATACCTAGGATAAAGCAATCCTTCTGCCCCCCCCCCCCCCCCCCCCTCAAAAGATTTAGATGCACTATTGTATAGTGGCTGTTCCACTGGATGTCATTAGGTGAATGCACCAATTTGTAAGTCGCTCTGGATAAGAGCGTCTGCTAAATGACTTAAATGTAAATGTAAATGTAGGTGTCCTGGAGGGCAGGTAGTTTGCCCCCCCGGTGTTGCGTTGTGCAGACCTCACTACCTTGTGGAGAGCCCTTGCGGTTGAGGGCGGTGCAGGTGCACAGTATCACACAGTGATACAGCCTGGCAGGATCCTCTCAATTGTGTATCTGTAAAAGTTTGGTATCGGCTTGAGGGGGTATATACACAGCAGTGACAATAACCAAAGA
Source organism: Salvelinus fontinalis (assembly GCF_029448725.1). Taxonomy (NCBI): domain Eukaryota; kingdom Metazoa; phylum Chordata; class Actinopteri; order Salmoniformes; family Salmonidae; genus Salvelinus; species Salvelinus fontinalis. The sequence goes on along the minus strand of NC_074695.1, from coordinate 6,345,431 downwards.
GAGTTCTCTTGGGAGATAATACGATCGGCATTTGGTTGTGAGGAATTCTAGGTCAGGTGAAAAAAAAGGACTTCAGTTCCTGTATGTTGTTACAATTACACCATGAGTCGTTAATAATGAAACATATACCCCCCCCCCGCCCTTCTTCTTCCCGGAGAGATGTATATTTCTGTCAGCGCGTTGCACAGAAAACTCTTTGGCTGTACCGACTCCGACAGCATATCCCAAGAGAGCCATGTTTCCGTGGATGTTCGGCTTGATAACTACATGAGTTGGACCCTTTTCCAGTCCTGCTAAGCATTCGAAATGTAACGAGTACTTTTTTGGGTGTCAGAAGAAATGTAGAAAGTACATTATTTTGGGGTAGAGGGGAATGTAAATGAAGTAAAAGTAAAAGTTGTCATGAATATAAATTGAAAAGTAAAGTACAGATACCCCCCCCCAAAAAAAAAAATGAATTAAGTTGTGCTTGAAAGTATTTTTTACTTTACACCACTGGTGATTGGTAGATGGGTAACAATAACAAATCAGACATAGAGTATCTCTTTAAGCATGGTGAAGTGAATAATTATGCTGTGGAATATGATGTGGATATTATATTAAACCACCCAGGCACATCAAAGTACTCCTCAGTTCAGAAAGACGACTTCGATGGCTTTGATGTGTCTGGGTGTGGGCACACTTGTTTCTCATGGTCTGAGAGTCCTTTGGATGCATTTTGGCAAACACCAAGCGGGCTGTCACATGCATTTTACTGAGGAGTGGCTTCCATCTGCCCACTCTACCATAAAGGTCTGATTGGTGAAGTGCTGCTGAGATGGTTGTCCTTCTGGAAGGTTCTCCCATCTCAACAGAGGAACTCTGGAGCTCTGTCAAGTCTAATGGTCACCTTATGGACGCTGTAGCCTCGTTTAAGCACCTCCAATCCAAAATTAAATCTAGAATTGGCTTCCTATTACACAACAAAGCCTCATTCACTCATGCTGCTCAAACATACCCTCGTAAAACTGACTATCCTACGATACTTGACTTTGGTGATGTCATTTACAAAATAGCCTCCAACACTCTACTCAGCAAATTGGATGTAATCTATCACAATGCCATTTGTTTTGTCACCAAAGCCCCATATACTACCCACCACTGCAACCTGTATGTTCTCGTTGGCTGGCCTTTGCTTCATATTCGTCGGCAAACACACTGACTCCAGGTCATCTATAAGTCTTTGCTAGGTAAAGCCCCGCCTTATCTCAGCTCACTGTTCACCATAGCAACATCAACTCATAGCACTCGCTCCAGCAGGTATATTTCACTGGTCAACCCCAAAGCCAACTCCTGCTTTGGCCGCCTTTCCTTCCAGTTCTTTGCTGCCAATGACTGGCACGATTTGCAAAAATCACTGAAGCTGGAGACTTATATCTCCCTCACTAACTTTAAGCAGCAGCTGTCAGAGCAGCTAACCGATCACTGCACCTTTACACAGCCCATCTGTAAATAGCCCACCCAACTACCTCATCCCCATATTGTTATTGATTTTTGCTCTTTTGCACCCCAGTATCTCTACTTGCAGTATCTCTACTTCCTCATAATCTGCACATCTATCACTCCAGTGTTAATGCTAAATTGTAATTATTTTCACCTCTAGGGCATATTTATTGCCTTACCTCCCTACTCTTACTACATTTGCACACTGTATATAGATTTTATATCGTGTTATTGACTGTATGTTTGTTTATGTGTAACTCTGTGTTGTTGTTTTTATAACACTGCTTTGCTTTATCTTGGCCAGGTTGCAGTTGTAAATGAGAAATTGTTCTCAACTGGCCGACCTGGTTAAATAAAGGTGAAATAAAAAGTATAACATTTTTTTTTTTTTAATTGTGGACTACAGGAAAAGGAGGACTGCGCCCCCATTCTCATCGGCGGGGCTGTAGTGGAGCAGGTTGAGAGCTTCAAGTTCCTTGGCGTCCACATCACCAACAAACTAACATGGTCCAAGGACATCAAGACAGTCGTGAAGAGGTCACGACAAAACCTATTCCCCCTTAGGAGATGTGACCTCCCGGGTGGAGCAGTGGTCTAGGGCAGTGCATCGCAGTGCTAGCTGCGCCACCAGAGTCTCTGGGTTCGCGCCCAGGCTGGGCTGGGTTCGCGCCCAGGCTCTGTCGTAGCCGGCCGCAACCGGGAGGTCCGTGGGGCGATGCACAATTGGCATAGCGTCGCCCGGGTTAGGGAGGGTTAGGCCGGTAGGGATATCCTTGTCTCAGTATGTAAACTGTAATAAAAATGTATGCACTCTACTGTAAGTCGCCCTGGATAAGAGCGCCTGCTAAATGACTAAAATGTAAAATGAGATGGAAATATTGTCATGCTTCCTTTCAACATGAGCCAGCATCCGTGTGGAACGCTTTCGACAACTTGTAGTCCATGCCCGACACATTTCCGGCAAAAGGGAGGTGCAACTCAATAATAGGAAGGTGTTCCTAATGTTTTGTTCACTCAGTGTAGATACCCATTCAGCACCATATCCATGTGAGTAATACTACTCCTCCATAAACTCCCTCCTGACTGATTCAGCACCATGTGAGTAATACTACTCCTCCATAAACTCCCTCCTGACTGATTCAACACCATGTGAGTAATACTACTCCTCCATAAACTCACTCCTGACTGATTCAGCACCGTGTGAGTAATACTACTCCTCCATAAACTCCCTCCAGATATAGACTGATTAAGCGAACATTTACTTCTTCTGCAGGAAAGTTGTACTTGCTGTGATATGTGCCTGTCTTCTCAGCCTAGTATAATGCACTGACTGTAGGGTTTTCTATATGAGAACAATGTGGTTAAATTATTAAAATGTATGCATGCAAGACTGTAAGTGACTTTTGAATAAAAGTGTCTACTAAATGGCATATACTATTAACATAATTGTTATTATTAAAAAGGTAAAAATGGCAAGTGTGAGATATGATGTCCTCGGCATTGCACAACCACTCAAATCATTTCCATAGAAAACCATTACAATTATTCACAATAGCAATTACTCATCCAAACATTGCTCATCAGACTAATAGATTCCGTGCCAAATTAGAATTACATTGCAAAAGGTCAGACAGTGGTATTATAGTCAGAAGTTAGATAAAAGTTTTGATGAAAGTTTTAATGTAGATAAATGGCACTATTAGTGTATCCTCCTGCATGTTGAGTGTTCTGAAACGTAACTCTGTGAATCTAAAAATACTATTATTGTGGGGGTGATAGCATTGGTTGAAGCTCAATGTTACCTACCATCATATCTTAGACAATATGACACCAATGTTGTCACGATCGTCTATGGGTGAGAGAGAGGACCAAGGCGCAGCGTGTGCAAAATACATTCTCCTTTTATTTAGAGAAGGGAAAAACACGCAACGAACACTATAACAAAACGATACAAAACAACAAACGATCGTGAAGCTATAAACGTAAGTGCACACACAAGCTACAAACGTACAACATAGACAGTTACCCACATTAACCCATTAACCTATGTGCCTATGGCTGTCTTAAATATGGCTCCCAATCAGAGACAATTAATGACATCTGTCTCTGATTGAGAACCATTCAGGCAACCATAGACACAGCTAGACACCTACACTTAACACAAACCCATCTACTCTACTTAACCCCCTAAACCATACAACCACCCTAGACAATACAAAAACACATACCTTCCCCATGTCACACCCTGACCTAACTAAAATAATAAAGGAAACAAAGAGTACTAAGGCCAGGGCGTGACAAATGTTGATGAAAATGTGCAAATCAACTTGATTGGAGGTACATGGCACACTCCTCGTCTCTCGTTGTTATCCGTCCAGCCGTTACCGATAACTACTATACCGGATTTTCAACAAGGTTATTAGCATTAGGATGGTCTGACAATTTTTTGCCCAAACCTATCTCAAATTAATGTGAGGAGAGTTTACAGTCTAACCAGACACCTAGTTATTTGAATTTGTCCACATATTATAAGTCAGAACCGTCGAGAGTAGTTATGCTATTCGGGCGGGTGCAGGCAGCGATCGGTTGAAGAGCATGCACTTAGTTTTATTATCATTTAAGAGCAGTTGGAGGCCACGGAAGGAGAGTTGTATGGCATTGAAGCTCGTCTGGAGGTTTGTTAACACAGTGTCCAAAGAAGGGCCAGAAGTATACAGAATGGTGTCGTCTGCGTAGAGGTGGATCAGAGAATCACCAGCAGCAAGAGCGACACCATTGATGTATACAGAGAAGAGATTCGTCCCGAGAATTGAACCATGTGGCATCCCCATAGAGACTGCCAGAGGTCCGGACAACAGGCCCTCCGATTTGACACACTGAACTCTGTCTGAGAAGTAGTTGGTTAACCAGGCGAGGCAGTCATTTGAGAAACCAAGGCTGTTGAGTCTGCCAAAAAGAATGTGGTGATTGACAGAGTCGAAAGCCTTGGCCAGGTCGATGCACAGTACTGTCTTTTATCGATTGCGGTTATGATATAATTTAGGCTCTTGTGCATGGCTGAGGTGCACCCATGACCAGCTCGGAAACCAGATTGCATAGCGGAGAAGGTACAGTGGGATTCGAAATGGTCGGTGATCTGTTTGTTAACTTGGCTATCGATGAATATAAAGGCAGGGCAGGATGGATATAGGTCTATAACAGTTTGGGTCTAGAGTGTCTCCCCCTTTGAAAAGGGTGATGACCGCAGCAGCTTTCCAACCTATAGGGATCTCAGATGATACGAAAGAGAGGTTGAACAGGCTAGTAATAGGGGTGGCAATAATTGTGGCAGTTAATTTTAGAAAGAGAGGGTCCAGATTGTCTACCCAGCTGATTTGTAGGGGTCCAGATTTTGCAGCTCTTTCAGAACATCAGCTATCTGGATTTGGGTGAAGTAGAAGCGCGGGGGAGGGGGGGGGGGGGGGGGGCTAGGGCGAGTTGCTGCAGGGGGTGCAGAGCTGTTGGCCGGGGTAGGGGTAGCCAGGTGGAAAGCATGGCCAGCCGTAGAAAATGCTTATTGAAATTCTCGATTTTCGTGGATTTATCGGTGGTGACAGTGTTTCCTAGCCTCAGTGCAGTGGGCAGCTGGGAGGAGGTGCTCTTATTCTCCATGGACTTGTGTCCCAGATCTTTTTGGAATTTGTTCTACAGGATGCAAATTTCTGTTTGAAAAAGCTAGCTTTCCTAACTGCCTGTGTATATTGGTTCTTAACTTCCCTGAAAAGTTGCATATCGCGGGGGATATTCGATGCTAATGCAGAACGCCACAGGATGTTTTTGTGTCGGTCAAGGGCAGTCAAATCTGGAGTAAACCAAGAGATATATCTGTTCTTAGTTCTACATTTTTTGAATGGGGCATGCTTATTTAAGATGATGAGGAAAGCACTTTTAAAGAATAACCAGGCATCCTCTACTGACGGGATGAGGTCAATATCCTTCCAGGGTAGCCGGGCCAGGTCGATTAGAAAGGCCTGCTCGCTGAAGTGTTTTAGGGAGCGCAGGCAATGCGGGACGCAGGTAATGAGGCAGTGATCGCTGAGTTCCTGGTTGAAGACAGCAGAGGTGTCAGGATAGGGTAGGTTGGTCAGGATGATATCTATGAGGATGCCTGTGTTTTTGGATTTAGGGTTATACCTGTTAGGTTCCTTGATAATTTGTGTGAGATTGAGGGCATCTAGCTTAGATTGTAGGATGGCTGGGGTGTTAAGCATATCCCAGTTTAGGTCACCTAACAGTACGAACTCTGAAGAAAAATGCAGGGGCAATCAATTCACATATGGTGTCCAGAGCACAGCTGGGGGCTGGTAAGGGGAGGGTCTTTAACAAGCGACAACAGTGAGAGACTTATTTCTGAAAAGGTGTATTTTTTTAAATAGAAGCTTGAATTGTTTGGGCACAGACTTGGATAGCATGACAGAACTCTGCAGACGATCTCTGCAGTAGATTGCAACTCCTCCCCCTTTGGTAGTTTGATCTTGGCGGAAAATGTTGTAGTCCTGGATCAAGAGGATCTGGCGCGTTCTTCCCTAGGGTCTTCTGATTCAAGTTTGGATCCAGCGCCTTCGTTGTTATGTCTCCCTCTCCGGTGGCTTCTACCTCAGGTTCAGATCCTCAGAGCCTTATCGGACCGTGAGGCTGTCTGAAACTCTGGCCCATTCGTCATCCACGATGGATAGTACTGCTGGCTCGCGTCTATCGGGCAAAAACCACTCTAGGCGAAAAGAAACGTCTTAATCTCAGCCGTTTCTCCTGTTGTTAGAATATCTTTTATAGATAACGACACCTTCTGGAAACAGAAGATGCTCTACAGGAATGATAGATTCCATCCAAATCATCTTGGCTCCTGGATACAACGACTTATCAATGACCCAAGCCCAGCTCAGATAATACCCACCGTTGTGTCTCTGAGTTGTCGTAATGCTGCAGCAAATGTACACGACCTTTCAGAAGTTTGGGATCACTTAGAAATGGCCTTGTTTTTTAAAGAAAAGCCCATTTTTTTGTCCATTAAAATAAAATAAAATTGATCAGAAATATAGTGTAGACATTGTTAATGTTGTAAATGACTATTGTAGCTGGAAACGGCAGATTTTATTATTGAATATCTCCGTAGGCGTACAGAGGTCCATTATCAGTAACCATCACTCCTGTGTTCCAATGGCACGTTGTGTTAGCTAATCCAAGTTTATCATTTTAAAAGGCCAATTGATCATTAGAAAACCCTTTAAAAATTATGTTAGCAGAGCTGAAAAATTGTTGATTAGATTAAAGAAGCAATAAAACTGTCCTTCTTTAGACTAGTTTTGTCACGCCCTGGCCTTAGTATTCTTTGTTTTCTTTATTATTTTAGTTAGGTCAGGGTGTGACATGGGGAATGTTTGTGTTTTGTTGGTTTTGGGTGTTTCTATGGTAAAGGGGTTGTTGGGTGTAGTATATGGGTTTGTGTTGAGTACATGTGTCTAGCGTTGTCTATGTATGTTTAGTTGTCTAGGAGAGTCTATGGTTACCTGAATGAGTTCCCAATTAGAGACAGCTGATTTCGGTTGTCTCTGATTGGGAGCCTTATTTAGGGTTTAGCTTCACGAGCGTTTTCTTGTTTTGTTTAGTGTTTAAGTGTTTTTGTTTCGTTTGCCTTCTTCGTTAATAAAAAGGAGATGGCTTATTTTCCTAAAGCTGCGTTTTGGTCCGTCAATCCTCCACACGATCGTGACAAGTTTAGTTCTGGAACATCAGCATTTGTGGCCATTTTTTTTTCTGCATCCCCCACCATTCCCCCGTCCCCCCCCCCCCCCCCCCCCACCCAATCTGCATGAAACATCTCGAGATGTTCCGTACCCAAGCTACCTCCCGTGGCTGTGAACCGCAGTTCATGCAGCAGATGATGAGGTTGATTAGACTGACACTTTCGGAATGGATGAAGTGGCCAACGGGGAGCTGAATAGATCAAAGAGAGGAGGGAATGGAGGAGGAGGAGGAAGGAAATGATGAGGAGGAAGGGAAGGTGGAGGGGGGGAGAGGATGGGGGAGAAGGATGAGGAGTGGATTGAGGCAGTATGTCTGTCTGTTAATCTGATGTATCTCTCATTTAAATTGCAGATTGGCTGCATAAAGAAAAAAAGGTTCTCTTATCTCTAGTGGATTGTTTTGATGGTGTCTCCCGACGTCCTGGGGACCTGCAAAAAACATCAAATTTCTACATGAATCAAGAGTGATCTCTCTGGTCCATTCACTTTCTCTCTCTCTCTCTCTCTCTCTCTCTCTCTCTCTCTACTTTTTTTCTGCTCACATTTAAACTCGCTTTCACACAACTCAGGAGAAGGATCCATCCATTCACAGACATTGATAGAAACCAGTCCCTCTCTCTCTCTCTCTTCTTTTCATAGCATTTTCCAGCAAACAGGGAACATTCCCAGAACAGTAGCTACGATTCCCAATAAGAGGGAGAGAGATGAGTTTTATCTAACATTAGAATAATAATATCCCCAAAAAACATTCAAAAAATGATAACAAAATCTTGTTTTTTTGTTTTATGTTTTAAATGAAATATGCTTGGAATGTTCTCTAGTTCTCTTCCTAACACTTGGAATGTTCTCTAGTTCTCTTCCTAACACTTGGAATGTTCTCTAGTTCTCTTCCTAACACTTGGAATGTTCTCTAGTTCTCTTCCTAACACTTGGAATGTTCTCTAGTTCTCTTCCTAACACTTGGAATGTTCTCTAGTTCTCTTCCTAACACTTGGAATGTTCTCTAGTTCTCTTCCTAACACTTGGAATGTTCTCTAGTTCTCTTCCTAACACTTACTACATTGTTGTTGTTCACAACAACTGTGACAACCACCACGGAACATTCCCCAAACATTCTCTTGTCCCGTTGTTTTTTTTTATTTTATTTTTTATATATTTTTTTGCATTTTCCAATTAACAACATTCAAGACAAACGTGAAAAGATATTAGACAACAATAGGTGTCACGATCGTGTGGCGGATTGACGGACCAAAATGCAGCTTTTGGAAAATAAGCCATCTTCTTTATTAAACACAACACGAAGATGAACACGACACAAAAAACTCTATACAAAATAACAAAACAACAAAACGACCGTGAAGCTACAAACGTTGTGCACATACAAACAGGCTACAAACGTTCTTACATAGACAATTACCCACAACCAATGAGAGCCTAGGTGCAAGTTCAAATCCCCGAGCTGACAAGGTACAAATCTGTCGTTCTGCCCCTGAACAAGGCAGTTAACCCACTGTTCCTAGGCCGTCATGGAAAATAAGAGTTTATTCTTAACTGACTTGCCTAGTTAAATAAAAAATAAAAAGGTAAAATGTAAGTCGCTCTGGATAAGAGCGTCAGCGAAATGACTTAAATGTAAATGTAAATGTATGGCTACCCTAAATAAGGCTCCCAATCAGAGACAACCGAAATCAGCTGTCTCTAATTGGGAACTCATTCAGGCAACCATAGACTCTCCTAGATAACTAACCACCATAGACAATGCTAAACATCTACACTCAACACAAAACCATATACTACACCCATTAACCCCTTTACCAAATAAACACCCAAAACAACAAAACATAAACATTCCCCATGTCACACCCTGACCTAACTAAAATAATAAAGAAAACCAATAATACTAAGGCCAGGGCGTGACATAACCCCCCCCTTGAGGCGCGAACTCCGGGCGCACCATACACAGTCTAGGGGAGGGTCTGGGTGGGCTTCCATCCACGGTGGCGGCTCCGGCTCTGGTCGCGGTCCCCACGTCACCACAGTACCTAAACACCTCCTAGGCTTCCTCCAAACGACCCCCCTCCACCTTAACCCCATTGCATTCAGGGGCAGTTCCGGACTAAGGGGCAGTACCAGGGTAAGAGGCAGTACCAGGGTCAGGGGCAGTACTAGGGTCAGGGACAGTACCAGGGTCAGGGGCAGTACCAGGGTAAGGGGCAGCACCAGGGTAAGGGGCAGCACCAGGGTAAGGGGCAGCTCCGGACTGAGGAATGGCAGCTCCGGACTGAGGGACTGCAGCTCCGGACTGAGGGACTGCAGCTCCGGACTGAGGGACGGCCCATGGCTGGCTGACAGATCTGGCTGCTCATGGCTGGCTAACGGATCTGGCTGCTCATGGCTGGCTAACTGATCTGGCTGCTCATGGCTGGCTGACGGATCTGGCTGCTCATGGCTGGCTGACGGATCTGGCTGCTCATGGCTGGCTGACGGATCTGGCTGCTCATGGCTAGCTGACGGATCTGGCTGCTCATGGCTAGCTGACGGATCTGGCTGCTCATGGCTAGCTGACGGATCTGGCTGCTCATGGCTAGCTGACGGATCTGGCTGCTCATGGCTAGCTGACGGATCTGGCTGCTCATGGCTAGCTGACGGATCTGGCTGCTCATGGCTAGCTGACGGATCTGGCTGCTCATGGCTAGCTGACGGATCTGGCTGCTCATGGCTAGCTGACGGATCTGGCTGCTCATGGCTAGCTGACGGATCTGGCTGCTCATGGCTAGCTGACGGATCTGGCTGCTCATGGCTGGCTGACGGATCTGGCTGCTCATGGCTGGCTGACTGATCTGGCAGATCCTGTCTGGTTGGCGGCTCTGGCAGATCCTGTCTGGTTGGCGGCTCTGGCAGATCCTGTCTGGTTGGCGGCTCTGGCAGATCCTGTCTGGTTGGCGGCTCTGGCAGATCCTGTTTGACGGACGGCTCTAGCGGCTCCTGTCTGGCTGGCGGCTCTAGCGGCTCCTGTCTGGCGGACGGCTCAGTGGGCTCATGGCAGACGGGCGGCTTTGCAGGCTCATGGCAGACGGGCGGCTTTGCAGGCTCATTGCAGACGGATGACTCAGATGGCGCTGGGGAGACGGATGGCTCAGATGGCGCTGGGGAGACGGATGGCTCAGATGGCGCTTGGCAGACGGGCAGTTCAGTCATTGCAGTGCAGACGGCAGACTCCTGCCGGCTGAGGCGCACTGTAGGCCTGGTGCGTGGTGCCGGGACTGGTGGCACCGGGCTGGGGACACGCATCTCAGGGCTAGTGCGGGGAGCAGCAACAGGACGCACAGGACTCTGGGGACACACAGGAGGCTTGGTGCGTGGTTTAGACACTGGTGGTAAAGGGCTGGAGACACGCACCATATAGCTAGTGCGCGGAGGAGGCACTGGTGGTACTGGATTGGGGCGGGGAGGTGGCGCCGGAAATACCGGACCGTGCAGGCGTACTGGCTCCCTTGAACGCCGAGCCTGCCCAACCTTACCTGGTTCTATGCTCCCCGTCGCCTGACCAGTGCGGGGAGGTGGAATAACCCGCACCGGCCTATGTAGGCGAACCGGGGACACCATGCGTAAGGCTGGTGCCATGTACGCCGGCCCGAGGAGACGCACTGGTGACCAGATACGTTGGGCCGGCTTCATGACATATGGCTCAACGCTCAGTCTAGCCCGGCCGATCCGTGGAGCTGCAATGTATCGAACCGGGCTATGCACGCGTACAGGAGACACCGTGCGCTCTACTGCGTAACACGGTGTCTGCCCGTACTCTCGCTCTCCACGGTAAGTACAGGGAGTAGGCGCAGGTTTCCTACCTGACTTCGCCACACTCCCTTTAAGGCCCCCCCCAAGAAATTTTTGGGTTGTACTCACGGGCTTCCAGCCTTGTCTCCGTGCTGCCTCCTCATGTCGCCTCCTCTCGGCTTTCGCTGCCTCCAGCTCTTCACGAGGGAGGCGATATTCTCCAGGTTGATCCCAAGGCCCCTTACCATCCAGTATCTCCTCCCATGTCCAGAAATCCTTTGTGGTTAGGTCCTGTTGCCGCCTTCCATGCCGCTTGGTCCTATGGTGGGTAATTCTGTCACGATCGTGTGGCGGATTGACGGACCAAAATGCAGCTTTTGGAAAATAAGCCATCTTCTTTATTAAACACAACACGAAGATGAACACGACACAAAAAACTCTATACAAAATAACAAAACAACAAAACGACCGTGAAGCTACAAACGTTGTGCACATACAAACAGGCTACAAACGTTCTTACATAGACAATTACCCACAACCAATGAGAGCCTATGGCTACCCTAAATAAGGCTCCCAATCAGAGACAACCGAAATCAGCTGTCTCTAATTGGGAACTCATTCAGGCAACCATAGACTCTCCTAGATAACTAACCACCATAGACAATGCTAAACATCTACACTCAACACAAAACCATATACTACACCCATTAACCCCTTTACCAAATAAACACCCAAAACAACAAAACATAAACATTCCCCATGTCACACCCTGACCTAACTAAAATAATAAAGAAAACCAATAATACTAAGGCCAGGGCGTGACAATAGGACAAAGTGACAATAACAGATGAGCGTAACAAAGAAAGAAAAAATAAAACAAATTTTAATTATATATACAAACATACAATAAAAAATTAATTATAATGAGACATTGGATGGTTTTCTGTTTGACTCCAACCCGCCACAGCAAGAACCGGTCTTGAATCCAATGGCAATCCTGTTATTTTAGGCGTAGGCAATGATGCAGCTAACTTGCCAGCCAGGGTCATAACTATTTTGCGCCCTACAGGTAAAATCAAGATGTGCAAAACCCGAAGAAATAGTTTCAATTTTCCATGAGATTCTCACTTGGCCCATTATAATTATATTATTCAGTTTTAGTGAGCTACCCTATGTCAGTGAATAGACTAGATCACAGGAGGTTGGTGACACCTTAACTGGGGAGGACGGCCTCATGGGAACGCCTGGAACAGAATGTGTGGAATAGTATCAAATACGTCAAACACATGGTTTCCATACCGATCGCGCCGTTCCCGGTCATTATTATGAGCCGTCCTCCCCTCAGCAGCCTCCACTGGGCTAGACGTAGTTTGAAGAGTGGCTAGGTAGGATAGGTGTTTTTAATAGAACGGGGCTTGGTAGGCTAGGTGTTTTTAATACAACGGGGCTTGGTAGGCTAGGTGTTTTTAATGCAACAGGGCTTGGTAGGCTAGGTGTTTTTAATGCAACAGGGCTTGGTAGGCTAGGTGTTTTTAATAGAACGGGGCTTGGTAGAATAGGTGTTTTTAATGCAACAGGGCTTGGTAGGCTAGGTGTTTTTAATAGAACGGGGCTTGGTAGGCTAGGTGTTTTTAATACAACAGGGCTTGGTAGGCTAGGTGTTTTTAATGCAACTGGGCTTGGTAGGCTAGGTGTTTTTAATAGAACGGGGCTTGGTAGGCTAGGTGTTTTTAATACAACAGGGCTTGGTAGGCTAGGTGTTTTAAATAGAACAGGGCTTGGTAGGCTAGGTGTTTTTAATAGAACGGGGCTTGGTAGGCTAGGTGTTTTTAATAGAACGGGGCTTGGTAGGCTAGGTGTTTTTAATGCAACAGGGCTTGGTAGGCTAGGTGTTTTTAATGCAACAGGGCTTGGTAGGCTAGGTGTTTTTAATAGAACGGGGCTTGGTAGGCTAGGTGTTTTTAATACAACAGGGCTTGGTAGGCTAGGTGTTTTTAATGCAACTGGGCTTGGTAGGCTAGGTGTTTTTAATAGAACGGGGCTTGGTAGGCTAGGTGTTTTTAATACAACAGGGCTTGGTAGGCTAGGTGTTTTTAATACAACAGGGCTTGGTAGGCTAGGTGTTTTAAATAGAACAGGGCTTGGTAGGCTAGGTGTTTTTAATAGAACGGGGCTTGGTAGGCTAGGTGTTTTTAATAGAACGGGGCTTGGTAGGCTAGGTGTTTTTAATGCAACAGGGCTTGGTAGGCTAGGTGTTTTTAATGCAACAGGGCTTGGTAGGCTAGGTGTTTTTAATAGAACGGGGCTTGGTAGAATAGGTGTTTTTAATGCAACAGGGCTTGGTAGGCTAGGTGTTTTTAATACAACGGGGCTTGGTAGGCTAGGTGTTTTTAATAGAACGGGGCTTGGTAGGCTAGGTGTTTTTAATAGAACAGGGCTTGGTAGGCTAGGTGGTTTTAATGCAATGGGGCTTGGTAGGCTAGGTGTTTTTAATACAACGGGGCTTGGTAGGCTAGGTGTTTTTAATACAACAGGGCTTGGTAGGCTAGGTGTTTTTAATGCAACGGGGCTTGGTAGGCTAGGTGTTTTTAATGCAACAGGGCTTGGTAGGCTAGGTGTTTTTAATAGAACGGGGCTTGGTAGAATAGGTGTTTTTAATGCAACAGGGCTTGGTAGGCTAGGTGTTTTTAATACAACGGGGCTTGGTAGGCTAGGTGTTTTTAATACAACGGGGCTTGGTAGGCTAGGTGTTTTTAATAGAACGGGGCTTGGTAGGCTAGGTGTTTTTAATAGAACAGGGCTTGGTAGGCTAGGTGGTTTTAATGCAATGGGGCTTGGTAGGCTAGGTGTTTTTAATACAACGGGGCTTGGTAGGCTAGGTGTTTTTAATACAACAGGGCTTGGTAGGCTAGGTGTTTTTAATGCAACGGGGCTTGGTAGGCTAGGTGTTTTTAATACAACAGGGCTTGGTAGACTAGGTGTTTTTAATAGAACGGGGCTTGGTAGGCTAGATATTTTTAATGCAGCAGACAAAGACTTTCCTCTCGGCTCAGATTAAAGATATGACAGATAGGAGTGGCTATAGAGTCAGCTACCGTCCTCAGTAGCTTTCAATCTAAGTTGTCAAAGCCAGGAGGTTTGTCATTATTGATCGATAACAACATGTTCTCCACCTCTTCCACACTAACTCCACACTAAAATTCGAACTTGCAATGCTTTTCTTTCATGATTATAGTTTCTTTATGGATGAATACAATGGCTCACTGTTCATTGTTGGAATTTCCTGCCTAAATTTGGCAATCAATTAATCATTAAAATAATTGGCAACATCAAATGGTTTTGTGATGAATAAGCATTCTGATTGGATGAAAGATGGAGTTGAATTTGTCTTTCTGCCCATCATTTCATTTAAATTACTCAAAAGTTGTTTCCATTATTTTTTTATATCATTAATCTTCACAATACAGTTTCTTCTTCCTTTTGTTGAGTTTTGTCACATAATTTCTCAATTTGCAGTAAGTCAGCCAGCCACTCCTTTTGCCCTGTCTCTTTCAACCATACAGTTTTTCAATTCCTCATTAATCCTTCCATCCTTAACAGTTCTAACAGTCCGTTTCTTAATAACAGATGCTTATCAGTAATTGGAAGAAGCAATTTCAGAAATCCATCAAGTGCAGCGTCTCGATCAAACCAACAAATATTTTTTAACATCATCCACAGAGCAAAATATTTTGTATGATCTCCAGCTTTTGGAACTTTGGTTTTCCTGGATATCAGTTATTTTGGATCATGCCTTCAAACACATACTTTTAATCTTTCGACGATGTAGCTGGCTTTTCCAGGTCATTTACACTCTCAAGGAGCATTTCCCCTGTCTGTGTAAGTGTGTTTGTTGGTGTGTGTGTGTGTGTGTGTAGCTGTGTGTGTGTGTGTGTGTGTGTGTGTGTCTATGTGTGTGTCTGTGTCTGTGTCTGTGTGTGTGTGTGTGTGTGTGTGTGTGTGTGTGTGTCTATGTGTGTGTCTGTGTCTGTGTCTGTGTGTGTGTGTGTGTGTGTGTGTGTGTGTGTGTGTGTGTGTGTGTGTGTGTGTGTATGTGTGTGTGTGTGTGTGTGTGTGTGTGTGTGTAGCTGTGTGTGTGTGTGTAGCTGTGTGTGTGTGTGTGTGTGTGTGTGTAGCTGTGTGTGTGTGTCTATGTGTGTGTGTGTGTGTGTGTGTGTGTGTGTGTGTGTGTGTGTGTGTGTGTGTGTGTGTGTGTGTGTGTGTGTGTCTGTTAGTCTTCCTCCCCTAGTCTCCATCCCTGTGAGGACAGAACAGGACACACATACTGATAAGACGACCATTTATATATTCTAACTAAAATACATTTGGCTGATTATTATTATTTTTGGCCTGAGTAGCCTCGTTTCACTGCCAAAATAAAATTTAACCATCTAGTGTTCAGCAAAATAACAACACAATGTCAAATACAGGTAGTCTAGTTAAGTAATTAACATCCTATCACATTAACCGTTACTCTCTCGCGGGAAATCAACTAACGGTCCGTATGTAGCCAAACGTAGCTGCTGCTCATGTTGGTGTCTGTACTGATGGTGCAAAAGCCATGACAGGGAGACAACGTGGAGGGGTAACGCCATGACAGGGAGACATGGTGGAGTGGTAATGCATGTGCAAGCAGTTGCTCCCGACGCAACTTGGGTACACTGCAGCATCCACCGAGAGGCTCTTGCTGCCAAGGGAAAGCCTGACAGCTTGAAAGACGTTTTGGACACGACAGTGAAAATGGTTAACTTTGTTAAAGCAAGGCCCCTGAACTCTCGTCTATTTTCTGCACTATGCAATGATATGGGCAGCGACGATGTAACGCTTTTACAACATACAGAAGTATGCTGGTTATCAAGTTGCAACAAGCGGTTCTGTGAAAATGTTATTTTATCAGAAGCCACTGCCAGATTTCTGGATTGGGCTGCGCTCAGAGTATCCTGCTGTTAAGACTCTGATACCCTTTGCAACCACGTACCTATGTGAGGTGGATTCTCAGTGTAACAGTATAACTTTACGTCGTCCCCTCGCCACGACACGGGGGCGAACCAGGGACCCTCTGCACACATCAACAACTGCCTCCCACGAAGCGTCGTTACACATCGCTCCACAAAAGCCGCGGCCCTTGCAGAGCAAGGGGCAACCCTACTTAATGTCTCAGAGCAAGTGACGTAACTGATTGAAATGCTACTAGCGCGCACCCGCTAACTAGCTAGCCATTTCACATCCGTTACACTCACCCCCCTTTCAACCTCCTCCTTTTCCGCAGCAACCAGTGATCCGGGTCACGGCACCAATGTAACAGTATAACTTTACGTCGTCCCCTCGCCCCGACACGGGCGCGAACCAGGGAACCTCTGCACACATCAACAACGGTTGCCCACGAAGCATCGTTACCCATCGCTCCACAAAGGCCGCGGCCCTTGCAGAGCAAGGGGCAACCCTACTTAATGTCTCAGAGCAAGTGACGTAACTGATTGAAATGCTACTAGCGCGCACCCGCTAACTAGCTAGCCATTTCACATCCGTTACACTCACCCCCCTTTCAACCTCCTCCTTTTCCGCAGCAACCAGTGATCCGGGTCAACAGCATCAATGTAACAGTATAACTTTACGTCGTCCCCTCGCCCCGACACGGGCGCGAACCAGGGAACCTCTGCACACATCAACAACGGTTGCCAACGAAGCGTCGTTACCCATCGCTCCACAAAGGCCGCGGCCCTTGCAGAGCAAGGGGCAACCCTACTTAATGTCTCAGAGCAAGTGACGTAACTGATTGAAATGCTACTAGCGCGCACCCGCTAACTAGCTAGCCATTTCACATCCGTTACATCAGCCCTCACTAGCATGAAAACTAACTACAGGCACAGACTGTGTGTGGGAAATGATTTAAGACTGAGACTCTCTCCAATACAACCCAACATTGTAGAGTTATGTGCGTCCTTTCAAGCACACCCTTCTTATTCACCATTTTCGATGAACAAATAAGGTTTAACATATAACATGGTCAAATAAATAGCAAAATGATTGATTATTATAATATTATTATTTGTGCCCTGGGCGTATTAGAGCTCTTTGTCACTTCCCACGAGCCGGGTTGTGACAAAGAGCTCTAATTCATTCTTATGTTTAATAAATATATTGTATAGTGTGTGTGGCAGGCTTACAATGATGGCAAAAAACAACATTTGAGAGTGCGCCGACCCGGTTGCTAGAAGGGGGTACGCAGCTGGAGGTTGAATGTTTGAAGGGGTACGGAACAATAATACGTTTCCATCTCACCTGTCTTCTCTGTGTGATCCATCTCACCTGTCCTCCCTGTGTGATCCATCTCACCTGTCTTCTCTGTGTGATGCATCTCACCTGTCCTCTCTGTGTGATCCATCTCACCTGTCCTCTCTGTGTGATCCATCTCACCTGTCCTCTCTGTGTGATCCATCTCACCTGTCTTCTCTGTGTGATCCATCTCACCTGTCCTCTCTGTGTGATCCATCTAACCTGTCTTCTCTGTGTGATCCATCTCACCTGTCTTCTCTGTGTGATCCATCTCACCTGTCTTCTCTGTGTGATCCATCTCACCTGTCCTCTCTGTGTGATCCATCTCACCTGTCCTCTCTGTGTGATCCATTTCACCTGTCCTCTCTGTGTGATCCATCTAACCTGTCTTCTCTGTGTGATCCATCTCACCTGTCTTCTCTGTGTGATCCATCTCACCTGTCTTCTCTGTGTGATCCATCTCACCTGTCTTCTCTGTGTGATCCATCTCACTTGTCTTCTCTGTGTGATCCATCTCACCTGTCTTCTCTGTGTGATCCATCTCACCTGTCTTCTCTGTGTGATCCATCTCACCTGTCTTCTCTGTGTGATCCATCTCACCTGTCCTCTCTGTGTGATCCATCTCACCTGTCCTCTCTGTGTGATCCATCTCACCTGTCCTCTCTGTGTGATCCATCTCACCTGTCTTCTCTGTGTGATCCATCTCACCTGTCTTCTCTGTGTGATCCATCTCACCTGTCTTCTCTGTGTGATCCATCTCACCTGTCTTCTCTGTGTGATCCATCTCACCTGTCTTCTCTGTGTGATCCATCTCACCTGTCCTCTCTGTGTGATCCATCTCACCTGTCCTCTCTGTGTGATCCATCTCACCTGTCCTCTCTGTGTGATCCATCTCACCTGTCTTCTCTGTGTGATCCATCTCACCTGTCCTCTCTGTGTGATCCATCTCACCTGTCCTCTCTGTTTGATCCATCTCACCTGTCTTCTCTGTGTGATCCATCTCACCTGTCCTCTCTGTGTGATCCATCTCACCTGTCCTCTCTGTGTGATCCATCTCACCTGTCCTCTCTGTGTGATCCATCTCACCTGTCTTCTCTGTGTGATCCATCTCACCTGTCCTCTCTGTGTGATCCATCTAACCTGTCTTCTCTGTGTGATCCATCTCACCTGTCTTCTCTGTGTGATCCATCTCACCTGTCTTCTCTGTGTGATCCATCTCACCTGTCCTCTCTGTGTGATCCATCTCACCTGTCCTCTCTGTGTGATCCATTTCACCTGTCCTCTCTGTGTGATCCATCTAACCTGTCTTCTCTGTGTGATCCATCTCACCTGTCTTC
>NC_074695.1:6231737-6321737 GCF_029448725.1 Salvelinus fontinalis | reverse complement strand
AATCACATATAGACCCACATATAAAGAGTCCTCCTGTAAGGAGACATAACAATGAAGTAGATGAACAAAGCAATCTACTGTATGTTGACATGGTGACGAAGCCAGAGAGTTCCTTCACAACGGAAACTGGTGCTCCTGGCAACCCGCTGGAGTTAGGCTAGATGATTTGATGATGGTGATGCCAGACGATCGATGCCAGATGATGTTGATGTTGTTATACCTCTGTCTCCTTTCATGGCTCCTTCCTCTCTCTCTCCCTCCCCTTCGCCCCCATCCCTCCCCCCCTCCATCTGTCTCCTGTCTTATCTGATCTAATGTGATCAGACTATTGAGATATCCGGGAGGGATGTCATTGGAGTAGAGCCGAGGTTAGGTAGAGAGAGATGAGTTGTCTGTGAGGGATGTCATTGGAGTAGAGCCGAGGCTAGGTAGAGAGAGATGAGTTGTCTGTGAGGGATGTCATTGGAGTAGAGCTGAGGCTAGGTAGAGAGAGATGAGTTGTCTGTGAGGGATGTCATTAGAGGAGGGCTGAGGCTAGGTAGAGAGAGATGACTTGTCTGTGAGGGATGTCATTGGAGTAGAGCTGAGGTTAGGTAGAGAGAGATGAGTTGTCTGTGAGGGATGTCATTGGAGTAGAGCTGAGGTTAGGTAGAGAGAGATGAGTTGTCTGTGAGGGATGTCATTAGAGGAGGGCTGAGGCTAGGTAGAGAGAGATGAGTTGTCTGTGAGGGATGTCATTAGAGGAGGGCTGAGGCTAGGTAGAGAGAGATGAGTTGTCTGTGAGGGATGTCATTGGAGTAGAGCTGAGGTTAGGTAGAGAGAGATGAGTTGTCTGTGAGGGATGTCATTGGAGTAGAGCTGAGGCTAGGTAGAGAGAGATGAGTTGTCTGTGAGGGATGTCATTGGAGTAGAGCTGAGGCTAGGTAGAGAGAGATGAGTTGTCTGTGAGGGATGTCATTAGAGGAGGGCTGAGGCTAGGTAGAGAGAGATGAGTTGTCTGTGAGGGATGTTATTGGAGTTGAGCTGAGGCTAGGTGACAGTGACAGTCACAGTGACAGTCATGACTGCTGTCTAAGACAACGTCCCTATTAGATAGAGGGGTTAACGTGAAGTGTCAGCAGTCGAGACGTGTGTGTCTGTGTGGCTGTGTGTGTCTGTGTGGCTGTGTGTGTCTGTGTGGCTGTGTGGCTGTGTGTGTGTCTGTGTGGCTGTGTGTGTGTCTGTGTGGCTGTGTGTGTCTGTGTGGCTGTGTGTGTCTGTGTGTGTGTCTGTGTGGCTGTGTGTGTGTCTGTGTGGCTGTGTGTGTGTCTGTGTGGGGAGACAGGGAGACAGGGAGACAGTGAGGCAGTGAGGCAGTGAGACAGGGAGACAGGGAGACAGGGAGACAGGGAGACAGGGAGACAGGGAGACAGGGAGACTGAGAGGCAGGGAGACAGGGAGACAGGGAGACAGGCAGACAGGCAGACAGCTGAGTCAGGGATGCAGGGAAACATAGAGGCAGGGAGGCAGGGAGGCAGGGAGACAGGGAGACAGGGAGGCAGTGAGAAAGGGAGGCAGGGAAACAGAAAGGAAGGGAGGCAGGGAGGCAGGGAGACTGAGAGACTGAGAGACAGGGAGACATGGAGACAGGGAGACAGGGAGGCAGGGAAACAGAGAGGAAGGGAGACAGGGAGGCATGGAGACAGAGAGACAGCTTTCGCAGGGAGGCAGGGAGGCAGGGAGACAGAGAGACAGGGAGGCAGGGAGACAGGGAGTCAGGGAGACGGGGAGGCAGGGAGACAGAGAGACAGGGAGACAGGGAGGCAGGGAGGCAGGGATACAGCTGGGGCAGGGAGGCAGGGAGGCAGGGATACAGCTGGGGCAGGGAGGCAGGGAGAAAGGGAGTCAGGGAGGCAGGGAGACAGGGAGGCAGGGAGGCAGGGAGGTAGGGAGACAGGGAGGTAGGGAGACAGGGAGGTAGGGAGACAGGGAGGCAGGGAGGCAGGGAAACAGATAGACAGGGAGGTAGGGAGACAGGGAGGCAGGGAAACAGAGAGGCAGGGAGACGGAGACAGGGAGGCAGGGAAACAGGGAGGCAGGGATACAGCTGGGGCAGGTAGGCAGGGAGACTGGGAGGCAGGGAGACAGGGAGACAGGGAGGCAGGAAGTCAGGGAGGTAGGGAGACAGCTTTCGCAGGGAGGCAGGGAGACTGGGAGGCAGGGATACAGGGAGGCAGGGAGACAGGGAGGCAGGGAGACAGGGTGGCAGGGAGACAGGGTGGCAGGGAGACAGGGATACAGGGAGACAGATCCAATGGCACTTATTGTAGGAGTAGGGGTATTAATCTAGATGTCCTGGCTAAATTCCCAATCTGACCATAATGGCCACCTAATCATCCACAGCTTCCAATTGGCTCATTTATCCCCATCCTCTCCCCTGTAACTATCCCCAGGTCGATTCTGTAAATAAGGAAGTGTCCTCAGTCAACTAACCCAGGATCGAGCTGCCCAGGGAAACCAAGCACCCTCTGTAACAGGCTTCCTCCTTCTCCTCATCCGAAGAGGAGTAGCAGGGATTTGACCAAAATGCAGCGGGTTGTGAATACATAATGATTTAATAGACAAAACGGAAAAACACGACAAACACTTGAATAATTACAAAACAAATAAACGAATGTAGACAGACCTGGACACGAACTTACATACAACGTGAAGAACACATGAACCAGGAAAACAGACGACATAAAACGAACGAACTAATAAAAACCGGAACAGTCCTGTGTGGCGTAACATACAGACACTGACACAGGAGACAATCACCCACAAACAAACAGTGAGAACACCCTACCTTAATATGACTCTCAATTAGAGGAAAACGCAAAACACCTGCCTCTAATTAAGAGCCATACCAGGCAACCCAAAACCAACATAGAAACAGAAAACATAGACTGCCCACCCAAAACTCACGCCCTGACCATCACACACATACAAAACAACAGAAAACAGGTCAGGAACGTGACACCCACTTTGTCGCCATAGATTGTTTGTTTACATAGTTTGGGTTGATTAATTTAGCAGTTTAGGATAATTAATGTGGCAGGTTAGAATAAATAACGTAGCAGGTTAGGATAATGAAAGTAGCAGGTTAGTAACAGGTTAGGTGAATTAACTTAGCAGGTTAGGAGAATAAGGTTAAGGTTAGGTAAAGACAGTGGTGTAAAGTACTTAAGTAAAAATACTTTAAAGTACTGCAGTACTTAATTCGTTTTTTTGGGTATCTGTACTTTACCTTACTATATATATATATATACAACTTTGACTTATACTTCACTACATTACTAAAGAAAATAATGTACTTTTTACTCCATACATTTTCCTTGACACCCAGAAGTACACGTTACATTTAGGATGCTCAGCAGAACAGGAAAATTGTAGTAAAATTGTCCAATTCACGCACTAATCAAGAGAAAATCCCTGGTCGTCCCTACTGCACGTGATCTGGCGGAATCACTAAACACAAGTGCTTTGTTTGTAAATGATGTCTGAATGTTGGAGTGGGAGTGAGTCCCTGGCTATCCTTAAATTAAAAAAAAAAAAACTTCATCGTGCCGTCTGGTTTGCTTAATTTAAAATAATTTATACTTTTACTTTTGATACTTCAGTGTATTTAGAACCAAATACTTTTTACCTTTTACTCAGGTAGTATTTTACTGGGCGACTTTCACTTTTACTGGAGTCATTTTCCATGAAGGTATCTTTCCTTTGCTTGAAGTGTACTTTTTCCACCACTGGGTAAAGGGTTAGGTTTAGGCTTAGCTACAATGCTAAAGTGGTCGTCACAAGCTTCTACACCTACAAAGTCATAAACCTTGACCTATTTCTACAATTTCTAACCCTAACCTTCACCACACCACTAACCTTATGTCTAACCCTAACCTTCACCACACCACTAACCTTATGTCTAACACTAACCTTCACCACAACTTATGTCTAACCCTAACCTTCACCACACCGCTAACCTTATGTCTAACCCTAACCTTCACCACACCATATGTCTAACCCTAACCTTCACCACACCGCTAACCTTATGTATAACCCTAACCTTCACCACACCCTTAACCTTATGTCTAATCCTAACCTTCACCACACCACTAACCTTATGTATAACCCTAACCTTCACCACACCCCTAACCTTATGTCTAACCCTAACCTTCACCACACCGCTAACCTTATGTCTAACCCTAACCTTCACCACACCTTATGTATAACCCTAACCTTCACCACACCACTAACCTTATGTCTAACCCTAACCTTCACCACACCGCTAACCTTATGTCTAACCCTAACCTTCACCACACCGCTAACCTTATGTCTAACCCTAACCTTCACCACACCTTATGTATAACCCTAACCTTCACCACACCACTAACCTTATGTCTAACCCTAACCTTCACCACACCGCTAACCTTATGTCTAACCCTAACCTTCACCACACCTTATGTATAACCCTAACCTTCATCACACCACTAACCTTATGTCTAACCCTAACCTTCACCACACCAATAACCTTATGTCTAACCTTAACCTTCACCACACCTTATGTATAACCCTAACCTTCACCACACCGCTAACCTTATGTCTAACCCTAACCTTCACCACACCGTATGTCTAACCTTATGTCTAACCCTAACCTTCACCACACCTTATGTATAACCCTAACCTTCACCACACCGCTAACCTTATGTCTAACCCTAACCTTCACCACACCACTGACCTTATGTCTAACCCTAAACTTCACCACACCTTATGTCTAACCCTAACCTTCACCACACCGCTAACCTTATGTCTAACCCTAACCTTCACCACACCGCTAACCTTATGTATAACCCTAACCTTCACCACACCTTATGTCTAACCCTAACCTTCACCACACCAATAACCTTATGTCTAACCCTAACCTTCACCACACCGCTAACCTTATGTCTAACCCTAACCTTCACCACACCGCTAACCTTATGTCTAACCCTAACCTTCACCACACCTTATGTCTAACCTTAACCTTCAGCACACCTTATGTCTAACCTTATGTATAACCCTAACCTTCACCACACCGCTAACCTTATGTCTAACCCTAACCTTCACCACACCTTATGTCTAACCCTAACCTTCACCACACCTTATGTCTAACACCAACCTTCACCACACCTTATGTATAACCCTAACCTTCACCACTAACCTTATGTCTAACCCTAACCTTCACCACACCTTATGTCTAACCCTAAACTTCACCACTAACCTTATGTCTAACCCTAACCTTCACCACACCTTATGTCTAACCCTAACCTTCACCACACCGCTAACCTTACGTCTAACCCTAACCTTCACCACACCACTAACCTTATGTCTAACCCTAACCTTCACCACACCTTATGTCTAACCCTAACTTTCACCACACCACTAACCTTATGTCTAACCCTAACCTTCACCACACCTTATGTATAACCCTAACCTTCACCACACCTTATGTCTAACCCTAACCTTCACCACACCTTATGTCTAACCCTAACCTTCACCACACCGCTAACCTTATGTCTAACCCTAACCTTCACCACACCACTAACCTTATGTCTAACCCTAACCTTCACCACACCTTATGTCTAACCATAACCTTCACCACACCACTAACCTTATGTCTAACCCTAACCTTCACCACACCACTAACCTTATGCCTAACCCTAACATTCACCACACCACTAACCTTATGTCTAACCCTAACCTTCACCACACCTTATGTCTAACCCTAACCTTCACCACACCGCTAACCTTATGTCTAACCCTAACCTTCACCACACCGCTAACCTTATGTCTAACCCTAACCTTCACCACACCTTATGTCTAACCCTAACCTTCACCACACCACTAACCTTATGTATAACCCTAACCTTCACCACACCGCTAACCTTATGTCTAACCCTAACCTTCACCACTAACCTTATGTCTAACCCTAACCTTCACCACACCACTAACCTTATGTCTAACCCTAACCTTCACCACACCGCTAGCCTTATGTCTAACCCTAACCTTCACCACACCTTACGTCTAACCCTAACCTTCATCACACCTTATGTCTAACCCTAACCTTCACCACACCGCTAACCTTATGTCTAACCCTAACCTTCACCACACCACTAACCTTATGTCTAACCCTAACCTTCACCACACCTTATGTCTAACCCTAACCTTCACCACACCGCTAACCTTATGTCTAACCCTAACCTTCACCACACCGCTAACCTTATGTCTAACCGTAACCTTCACCACACCACTAACCTTATGTCTAACCCTAACCTTCACCACACCATATGTCTAACCCTAACCTTCACCACACCGCTAACCTTTTGTCTAACCCTAACCTTCACCACACCACTAACCTTATGTCTAACCCTAACCTTCACCACACCACTGACCTTATGTCTAACCCTAACCTTCACCACACCGCTAACCTTATGTCTAACCGTAACCTTCACCACACCGCTAACCTTATGTCTAACCCTAACCTTCACCACACCACTAACCATATGTCTAACCCTAACCTTCACCACACCGCTAACCTTATGTCTAACCCTAACCTTCACTTGTGCGTATGACTCAACTCCTTGCGAGAATTAATAAAATCCTTGCAAGAATGACCCAAGTCCTTGTGCAAATGACTCAAGTCCTTGTGCAAATGACTCAAGTACTTGTGCAAATGACTCAAGTCATTGTGCAAATGACTCAAGTCCTTGTGCAAATGACTCAAGTCCTTGTGCAAATGACTCAAGTCCTTGTGCAAATGACTCAAGTCCTTGTGCAAATGACTCAAGTGCTTGCAAGAATGACTCAAGTGCTTGTGCAAATGACTCAAGTGCTTGCAAGAATGACTCAAGTGCTTGTGCAAATGACTCAAGTACTTGTGCAAATGACTCAAGTCCTTGTGCAAATGACTCAAGTCCTTGTGCAAATGACTCAAGTCCTTGTGCAAATGACTCAAGTACTTGCAAGAATGAGTCAAATCCTTTTGAGAATGACTCAACTCTTGCTGTCTTTAAATCCTTTTGAGTATGACTCAACATCTTTTTAGAATGAGTCTTACTGACACTGAAAGGGTCCTAAAAGGGACACCGTAGTTGTGGCTGTGCTGTCAGCTTTATTAAAGGGTTTAAGTCCCTGGGATCCCAATATAAAAGCAGATCAAGTTCCTACACTCGCTCCCCACTTAGACCAGAGCCTGAACAAGGCAATGTATCACTGCTCCAATAGATACTCTCTGTTCCATGGCACAACATGTGTTGTCTGTCTGTCTGTCTGTCTGTCTGTCTGTCTGTCTGTCTGTCTGTCTGTCTGTCTGTCTGTCTGTCTCTGTCTGTCTGTCTGTCTGTCTGTCTGTCTGTCTGTCTGTCTGTCTCTGTCTGTCTCTGTCTGTCTGTCTGTCTGTCTGTCTGTCTGTCTGTCTGTCTGTCTGTCTGTCTGTCTGTGTCTGTCTGTGTGTGTATGCTCTGTGTATGCTCTGTGTATGCTCTGTGTATGCTCTGTGTATGCTCTGTGTATGCTCTGTGTATGCTCTGTGTGTTTGCCTGCCTTTTGGATACCCGCTGAAAGCTTGCCATTTAACAGCTCTACACAGGAAGACTGATCACTCCAATAAAAAGCAATGAACATCACGTAAAGCACCAAAAAGACCGAAACAACAATAGGTTCAGCTTCAGACCAGTCATCATGATGGACTGCTACTCATAACACCACATCTATTCCATTAGACCAGTCATCATGATGGACTGCTACTCTTAACACCACACATCTATTCCATTAGACCAGTCATCATGATGGACTGCTACTCTTAACACCACATCTATTCCATTAGACCAGTCATCATGATGGACTGCTACTCCTAACACCACATCTATTCCATCAGACCAGTCATCATGATGGACTGCTACTCATAACACCACATCTATTCCATTAGACCAGTCATCATGATGGACTGCTACTCTTAACACCACACATCTATTCCATCAGACCAGTCATCATGATGGACTGCTACTCTTAACACCTATTACTACTACACATCTATTCCATCAGACCAGTCATCATGATGGACTGCTACTCATAACACCACATCTATTCCATCAGACCAGTCATCATGATGGACTGCTACTCTTAACACCTATTACTACTACACATCTATTCCATTAGACCAGGGGTAAGTTCAACAACACTTCCGATATAGAAACAAACACGTTTTTATTTATTTAACCTTGTTGAACGCAACGTCAATAATGGGATTGAAATGACGTTACTTCAATAGTATCGAGACATTGTAGTAACAGGACTGTGTGCTGGGTCATTAGGTAGTAACAGGGCTGTGTGGTGGGTCATTAGGTAGTAACAGGGCTGTGTGCTGGGTCATTATGTAGTAACAGGGCTGTGTGGTGGGTCATTATGTAGTAACAGGGCTGTGTGGTGGGTCATTATGTAGTAACAGGGCTGTGTGGTGGGTCATTAGGTAGTAACAGGGCTGTGTGGTGGGTCATTAGGTAGTAACAGGGCTGTGTGGCGGGTCATTATGTAGTAACAGGGCTGTGTGGTGGGTCATTGGGTAGTAACAGGGCCGTGTGGTGGGTCATTATGTAGTAACAGGGCTGTGTGCTGGGTCATTATGTAGTAACAGGGCTGTGTGGTGGGTCATCAGGTAGTAACAGGGCTGTGTGGTGGGTCATTAGGTAGTAACAGGGCTGTGTGGTGGTGTGGTGGGTCATTATGTAGTAACAGGGCTGTGTGGTGGGTCATTAGGTAGTAACAGGGCTGTGTTGTGGGTCATTATGTAGTAACAGGGCTGTGTGGTGGGTCATTAGGTAGTAACAGGGCTGTGTGCTGGGTCATTAGGTATTAACAGGGCTGTGTGGTGGGTCATTGGGTAGTAACAGGGCTGTGTGCTGGGTCATTATGTAGTAACAGGGCTGTGTGGTGGGTCATTAGGTAGTAACAGGGCTGTGTGGTGGGTCATTAGGTAGTAACAGGGCTGTGTGCTGGGTCATTATGTAGTAACAGGGCTGAGTGGTGGGTCATTGGGTAGTAACAGGGCTGTCTTGTGGGTCGTTATGTAGTAACAGGGCTGTGTGGTGGGTCATTAGGTAGTAACAGGGCTGTGTGGTGGGTCATGAGGTAGTAACAGGGCTGTGTGGTGGGTCATTATGTAGTAACAAGGCTGTGTGGTGGGTCATTATGTAGTAACAGGGCTGTGTGGTGAGTCATACTGTAATAACAGGGCTGTGTGGTGGTGTGGTGGGTCATTATGTAGTAACAGGGCTGTGTGGTGGGTCATTATGTAGTAACAGGGCTGTGTGGTGGTTCATTATGTAGTAACAGGGCTGTGTGCTGAGTCATTATGTAGTAACAGGGCTGTGTGGTGGGTCATTATGTAGTAACAGGGCTGTGTGGTGGGTCATTAGGTAGTAACAGGGCTGTGTGGTGGGTCATTAGGTAGTAACAGGGCTGTGTGGTGTGTCATTATGTAGTAACAGGGCTGTGTGGTGGGTCATTAGGTAGTAACAGGGCTGTGTGGTGGGTCATTAGGTAGTAACAGGGCTGTGTGGTGGGTCATTGGGTAGTAACAGGGCTGTGTGGTGGTGTGGTGGGTCATTAGGTAGTACCAGGGCTGTGTGGTGGGTCATTATGTAGTAACAGGGCTGTGTGGTGGGCAATTAGGTAGTAACAGGGCTGTGTGGTGGGTCATTAGGTAGTAACAGGGCTGTGTGGTGGGTCATTAGGTAGTAACAGGGCTGTGTGGTGGGTCATTAGGTAGTAACAGGGCTGTGTGGTGGGTCATTAGGTAGTAACAGGGCTGTGTGGTGGGTCATTGTGTAGTAACAGGGCTGTGTGGTGGGTCATTAGGTAGTAACAGGGCTGTGTGGTGGGTCATTATGTAGTAACAGGGCTGTGTGGTGGGTCATTATGTAGTAACAGGGCTGTGTGGTGGTGTGGTGGGTCATTATGTAGTAACAGGGCTGTGTGGTGGGTCATTATGTAGTAACAGGGCTGTGTGGTGGGTTGGTGGGTCATTAGGTAGTAACAGGGCTGTGTGGTGGGTCATTAGGTAGTAACAGGGCTGTGTGGTGGGTCATTAGGTAGTAACAGGGCTGTGTGCTGGGTCATTAGGTAGTAACAGGGCTGTGTGGTGGGTCATTAGGTAGTAACAGGGCTGTGTGGTGGGTCATTATGTAGTAACAGGGCTGTGTGGTGGTGTGGTGGGTCATTATGTAGTAACAGGGCTGTGTGGTGGTGTTTTGGGTAATAACAGGGCTGTGTGGTGGGTCATTATGTAGTAACAGGGCTGTGTGGTGGGTCATTGTGTAGTAACAGGGCTGTGTGGTGGGTCATTAGGTAGTACCAGGGCTGTATGGAAGGTCATTATGTAGTAACAGGGCTGTGTGGTGGGTCATTAGGTAGTAACAGGGCTGTGTGGTGGGTCATTATGTAGTAACAGGACTGTGTGGTGGATCATTATGTAGTAACAGGGCTGTATGGTGGGTCATTATGTAGTAACAGGGCTGTGTGGTGGGTCATTAGGTAGTAACAGGGCTGTGTGGTGGGTCATTATGTAGTAACAGGGCTGTGTGGTGGGTCATTGGGTAGTACCAGGGCTGTGTGGTGGGTCATTATGTAGTAACAGGGCTGTGTGGTGGGTCATTAGGTAGTAACAGGGCTGTGTGGTGAGTCATTAGGTAGTAACAGGGCTGTGTGGTGAGTCATTAGGTAGTAACAGGGCTGTGTGGTGGGTCATTGGGTAGTAACAGGACTGTGTGGTGGGTCATTATGTAGTAACAGGGCTGTGTGGTGGGTCATTGGGTAGTAACAGGACTGTGTGGTGGGTCATTATGTAGTAACAGGGCTGTGTGGTGGGTTACTAGGTAGTAACAGGGCTGTGTGGTGAGTCATTAGGTAGTAACATGGCTGTGTGGTGGGTCATTATGTAGTAACAGGGCTGTGTGGTGAGTCATTAGGTAGTAACAGTGCTGTGTGCTGATTCATTATGTAGTAACAGGGCTGTGTGGTGGGTCATTATGTAGTAACAGGGCTGTGTGGTGGGTCATTATGTAGTAACAGGGCTGTGTGGTGGGTCATTAGGTAGTAACAGGGCTGTGTGGTGAGTCATACTGTAATAACAGGGCTGTGTGGTGGTGTGGTGGGTCATTATGTAGTAACAGGGCTGTGTGGTGGGTCATTATGTAGTAACAGGGCTGTGTGGTGGTTCATTATGTAGTAACAGGGCTGTGTGCTGAGTCATTATGTGGTAACAGGGCTGTGTGGTGGGTCATTATGTAGTAACAGGGCTGTGTGGTGGGTCATTAGGTAGTAACAGGGCTGTGTGGTGGGTCATTAGGTAGTAACAGGGCTGTGTGGTGTGTCATTATGTAGTAACAGGGCTGTGTGGTGGGTCATTAGGTAGTAACAGGGCTGTGTGGTGGGTCATTAGGTAGTAACAGGGCTGTGTGGTGGGTCATTGGGTAGTAACAGGGCTGTGTGGTGGTGTGGTGGGTCATTAGGTAGTACCAGGGCTGTGTGGTGGGTCATTATGTAGTAACAGGGCTGTGTGGTGGGCAATTAGGTAGTAACAGGGCTGTGTGGTGGGTCATTAGGTAGTAACAGGGCTGTGTGGTGGGTCATTAGGTAGTAACAGGGCTGTGTGGTGGGTCATTAGGTAGTAACAGGGCTGTGTGGTGGGTCATTAGGTAGTAACAGGGCTGTGTGGTGGGTCATTGTGTAGTAACAGGGCTGTGTGGTGGGTCATTAGGTAGTAACAGGGCTGTGTGGTGGGTCATTATGTAGTAACAGGGCTGTGTGGTGGGTCATTATGTAGTAACAGGGCTGTGTGGTGGTGTGGTGGGTCATTATGTAGTAACAGGGCTGTGTGGTGGGTCATTATGTAGTAACAGGGCTGTGTGGTGGGTTGGTGGGTCATTAGGTAGTAACAGGGCTGTGTGGTGGGTCATTAGGTAGTAACAGGGCTGTGTGGTGGGTCATTAGGTAGTAACAGGGCTGTGTGCTGGGTCATTAGGTAGTAACAGGGCTGTGTGGTGGGTCATTAGGTAGTAACAGGGCTGTGTGGTGGGTCATTATGTAGTAACAGGGCTGTGTGGTGGTGTGGTGGGTCATTATGTAGTAACAGGGCTGTGTGGTGGTGTTTTGGGTAATAACAGGGCTGTGTGGTGGGTCATTATGTAGTAACAGGGCTGTGTGGTGGGTCATTGTGTAGTAACAGGGCTGTGTGGTGGGTCATTAGGTAGTACCAGGGCTGTATGGAAGGTCATTATGTAGTAACAGGGCTGTGTGGTGGGTCATTAGGTAGTAACAGGGCTGTGTGGTGGGTCATTATGTAGTAACAGGACTGTGTGGTGGATCATTATGTAGTAACATTGCTGTATGGTGGGTCATTATGTAGTAACAGGGCTGTGTGGTGGGTCATTAGGTAGTAACAGGGCTGTGTGGTGGGTCATTATGTAGTAACAGGGCTGTGTGGTGGGTCATTGGGTAGTACCAGGGCTGTGTGGTGGGTCATTATGTAGTAACAGGGCTGTGTGGTGGGTCATTAGGTAGTAACAGGGCTGTGTGGTGAGTCATTAGGTAGTAACAGGGCTGTGTGGTGAGTCATTAGGTAGTAACAGGGCTGTGTGGTGGGTCATTGGGTAGTAACAGGACTGTGTGGTGGGTCATTATGTAGTAACAGGGCTGTGTGGTGGGTCATTGGGTAGTAACAGGACTGTGTGGTGGGTCATTATGTAGTAACAGGGCTGTGTGGTGGGTTACTAGGTAGTAACAGGGCTGTGTGGTGAGTCATTAGGTAGTAACATGGCTGTGTGGTGGGTCATTATGTAGTAACAGGGCTGTGTGGTGAGTCATTAGGTAGTAACAGTGCTGTGTGCTGATTCATTATGTAGTAACAGGGCTGTGTGGTGGGTCATTATTTAGTAACAGGGCTGTGTGGTGGGTCATTATGTAGTAACAGGGCTGTGTGGTGGGTCATTAGGTAGTAACAGGGCTGTGTGCTGAGTCATTATGTAGTCACAGGGCTGTGTGGTGGTGTGGTGGGTCATTGTATAGTAACAGGGCTGTGTGGTGGGTCATTATGTAGTAACAGGGCTGTGTGGTGGGTCATTATGTAGTAACAGGGCTGTGTGCTGGGTCATTAGGTAGCAACAGGGCTGTGTGGTGGATCATTAGGTAGTAAGAGGGCTGTGTGCTGGGTCATTATGTAGTATCAGGGCTGTGTGGTGGGTCATTATGTAGTAACAGGGCTGTGTGGTGGGTCATTAGGTAGTAACAGGGCTGTGTGCTGAGTCATTATGTAGTAACAGGGCTGTGTGGTGGTATGGTGGGTCATTAGGTAGTAACAGGGCTGTGTGGTGGGTCATTAGGTAGTAACAGGGCTGTGTGGTGGTATGGTGGGTCATTAGGTAGTAACAGGGCTGTGTGGTGGGTCATTGGGTAGTAACAGGACTGTGTGGTGGGTCATTATGTAGTAACAGGGCTGTGTGGTGGGTCATTGGGTAGTAACAGGACTGTGTGGTGAGTCATTAGGTAGTAACATGGCTGTGTGGTGGGTCATTATGTAGTAACAGGGCTTTGTGGTGGGTTACTAGGTAGTAACAGGGCTGTGTGGTGGGTCATTAGGTAGTAACAGGGCTCTGTGCTGAGTCATTACGTAGTCACAGGGCTGTGTGGTGGTGTGGTGGGTCATTGTGTAGTAACAGGGCTGTGTGGTGGGTCATTATGTAGTAACAGGGCTGTGTGGTGTGTCATTATGTAGTAACAGGGCTGTGTGCTGGGTCATTAGGTAGTAACAGGGCTGTGTGGTGGGTCATTAGGTAGTAAGAGGGCTGTGTGCTGGGTCATTATGTAGTATCAGGGCTGTGTGGTGGGTCATTATTTAGTAACAGGGCTGTGTGGTGGGTCATTAGGTAGTAACAGGGCTGTGTGCTGAGTCATTATGTAGTAACAGGGCTGTGTGGTGGTATGGTGGGTCATTAGGTAGTAACAGGGCTGTGTGATGGGTCATTAAGTAGTAACTGGGCTGTGTGGTGGGTCATTAGGTAGTAACAGGGCTGTGTGGTGGGTCATTAGGTAGTAACAGGGCTGTGTGGTGGGTCATTGGGTAGTACCAGGGCTGTGTGGTGGGTCATTATGTAGTAACAGGGCTGTGTGGTGGGTCATTAGGTAGTAACAGGGCTGTGTGGTGAGTCATTAGGTAGTAACAGGGCTGTGTGGTGAGTCATTAGGTAGTAACATGGCTGTGTGGTGGGTCATTGGGTAGTAACAGGACTGTGTGGTGGGTCATTATGTAGTAACAGGGCTGTGTGGTGGGTCATTGGGTAGTAACAGGACTGTGTGGTGGGTCATTATGTAGTAACAGGGCTGTGTGGTGAGTCATTAGGTAGTAACAGTGCTGTGTGCTGATTCATTATGTAGTAACAGGGCTGTGTGGTGGGTCATTATGTAGTAACAGGGCTGTGTGGTGGGTCATTATGTAGTAACAGGGCTGTGTGGTGGGTCATTAGGTAGTAACAGGGCTGTGTGGTGGGTCATTAGGTAGTAACAGGGCTGTGTGGTGGGTCATTAGGTAGTAACAGGGCTGTGTGCTGGGTCATTATGTAGTAACAGGGCTGTGTGGTGGGTCATTAGGTAGTAACAGGGCTGTGTGGTGGGTCATTAGGTGGTAACAGGGCTGTGTGCTGGGTCATTATGTAGTAACAGGGCTGAGTGGTGGGTCATTGGGTAGTAACAAGGCTGTCTTGTGGGTCATTATGTAGTAACAGGGCTGTGTGGTGGGTCATTAGGTAGTAACAGGGCTGTGTGGTGGGTCATGAGGTAGTAACAGGGCTGTGTGGTGGGTCATGAGGTAGTAACAGGGCTGTGTGGTGGGTCATTATGTAGTAACAGGGCTGTGTGGTGGGTCATTATGTAGTAACAGGGCTGTGTGGTGGGTCATTAGGTAGTAACAGGGCTGTGTGGTGGGTCATGAGGTAGTAACAGGGCTGTGTGGTGGGTCATGAGGTAGTAACAGGGCTGTGTGGTGGGTCATTATGTAGTAACAGGGCTGTGTGCTGAGTCATTATGTAGTAACAGGGCTGTGTGGTGGGTCATTATGTAGTAACAGGGCTGTGTGCTGGGTCATTAGGTAGTAACAGGGCTCTGTGGTGGGTCATTAGGTAGTAACAGGGCTGTGTGGTGGGTCATTATGTAGTAACAGGGCTGTGTGGTGGGTCATTAGGTAGTAACAGGGCTGTGTGGTGGGTCATTAGGTAGTAACAGGGCTGTGTGGTGGGTCATTGGGTAGTAACAGGGCTGTGTGGTGGTGTGGTGGGTCATTAGGTAGTACCAGGGCTGTGTGGTGGGTCATTATGTAGTAACAGGGCTGTGTGGTGGGTCAATGGGTAGTAACAGGGCTGTGTGCTGGGTTATATGTAGTAACAGGGCTGTGTGGTGGGTCATTATGTAGTAACAGGGCTGTGTGGTGGGTCATTATGTAGTAACAGGGCTGTGTGGTGGGTCATTAGGTAGTAACAGGGCTGTGTGGTGAGTCATTAGGTAGTAACATGGCTGTGTGGTGGGTCATTATGTAGTAACAGGGCTGTGTGGTGGGTCATTAGGTAGTAACAGGGCTGTGTGGTGGGTCATTAGGTAGTAACAGGGCTGTGTGCTGGGTCATTATGTAGTAACAGGGCTGTGTGGTGGGTCATTAGGTAGTAACAGGGCTGTGTGGTGGGTCATTAGGTGGTAACAGGGCTGTGTGCTGGGTCATTATGTAGTAACAGGGCTGAGTGGTGGGTCATTGGGTAGTAACAGGGCTGTCTTGTGGGTCATTATGTAGTAACAGGGCTGTGTGGTGGGTCATTAGGTAGTAACAGGGCTGTGTGGTGGGTCATGAGGTAGTAACAGGGCTGTGTGCTGGGTCATTATGTAGTAACAGGGCTGTGTGGTGGGTCATTAGGTAGTAACAGGGCTGTGTGCTGGGTCATTATGTAGTAACAGGGCTGTGTGGTGGGTCATTATGTAGTAACAGGGCTGTGTGGTGGGTCATTATGTAGTAACAGGGCTGTGTGGTGGGTCATTAGGTAGTAACAGGGCTGTGTGGTGAGTCATTAGGTAGTAACATGGCTGTGTGGTGGGTCATTAGGTAGTAACAGGGCTGTGTGGTGGGTCATTAGGTAGTAACAGGGCTGTGTGGTGGGTCATTAGGTAGTAACAGGGCTGTGTGCTGGGTCATTATGTAGTAACAGGGCTGTGTGGTGGGTCATTAGGTAGTAACAGGGCTGTGTGGTGGGTCATTAGGTGGTAACAGGGCTGTGTGCTGGGTCATTATGTAGTAACAGGGCTGAGTGGTGGGTCATTGGGTAGTAACAGGGCTGTCTTGTGGGTCATTATGTAGTAACAGGGCTGTGTGGTGGGTCATTAGGTAGTAACAGGGCTGTGTGGTGGGTCATGAGGTAGTAACAGGGCTGTGTGGTGGGTCATGAGGTAGTAACAGGGCTGTGTGGTGGGTCATTATGTAGTAACAGGGCTGTGTGGTGGGTCATTATGTAGTAACAGGGCTGTGTGGTGGGTCATTAGGTAGTAACAGGGCTGTGTGGTGGGTCATGAGGTAGTAACAGGGCTGTGTGGTGGGTCATGAGGTAGTAACAGGGCTGTGTGGTGGGTCATTATGTAGTAACAGGGCTGTGTGCTGAGTCATTATGTAGTAACAGGGCTGTGTGGTGGGTCATTATGTAGTAACAGGGCTGTGTGCTGGGTCATTAGGTAGTAACAGGGCTGTGTGGTGGGTCATTAGGTAGTAACAGGGCTGTGTGGTGGGTCATTATGTAGTAACAGGGCTGTGTGGTGGGTCATTAGGTAGTAACAGGGCTGTGTGGTGGGTCATTAGGTAGTAACAGGGCTGTGTGGTGGGTCATTGGGTAGTAACAGGGCTGTGTGGTGGTGTGGTGGGTCATTAGGTAGTACCAGGGCTGTGTGGTGGGTCATTATGTAGTAACAGGGCTGTGTGGTGGGCAATTAGGTAGTAACAGGGCTGTGTGGTGGGTCATTAGGTAGTAACAGGGCTGTGTGGTGGGTCATTAGGTAGTAACAGGGCTGTTTGGTGGGTCATTAGGTAGTAACAGGGCTGTGTGGTGGGTCATTAGGTAGTAACAGGGCTGTGTGGTGGGTCATTGTGTAGTAACAGGGCTGTGTGGTGGGTCATTAGGTAGTAACAGGGCTGTGTGGTGGGTCATTATGTAGTAACAGGGCTGTGTGGTGGGTCATTATGTAGTAACAGGGCTGTGTGGTGGTGTGGTGGGTCATTATGTAGTAACAGGGCTGTGTGGTGGGTCATTATGTAGTAACAGGGCTGTGTGGTGGGTTGGTGGGTCATTAGGTAGGAACAGGGCTGTGTGGTGGGTCATTAGGTAGTAACAGGGCTGTGTGGTGGGTCATTAGGTAGTAACAGGGCTGTGTGCTGGGTCATTAGGTAGTAACAGGGCTGTGTGGTGGGTCATTAGGTAGTAACAGGGCTGTGTGGTGGGTCATTATGTAGTAACAGGGCTGTGTGGTGGTGTGGTGGGTCATTATGTAGTAACAGGGCTGTGTGGTGGTGTTTTGGGTAATAACAGGGCTGTGTGGTGGGTCATTATGTAGTAACAGGGCTGTGTGGTGGGTCATTGTGTAGTAACAGGGCTGTGTGGTGGGTCATTAGGTAGTACCAGGGCTGTATGGAAGGTCATTATGTAGTAACAGGGCTGTGTGGTGGGTCATTAGGTAGTAACAGGGCTGTGTGGTGGGTCATTATGTAGTAACAGGACTGTGTGGTGGATCATTATGTAGTAACAGGGCTGTATGGTGGGTCATTATGTAGTAACAGGGCTGTGTGGTGGGTCATTAGGTAGTAACAGGGCTGTGTGGTGGGTCATTATGTAGTAACAGGGCTGTGTGGTGGGTCATTGGGTAGTACCAGGGCTGTGTGGTGGGTCATTATGTAGTAACAGGGCTGTGTGGTGGGTCATTAGGTAGTAATAGGGCTGTGTGGTGAGTCATTAGGTAGTAACAGGGCTGTGTGGTGAGTCATTAGGTAGTAACAGGGCTGTGTGGTGGGTCATTGGGTAGTAACAGGACTGTGTGTTGGGTCATTATGTAGTAACAGGGCTGTGTGGTGGGTCATTGGGTAGTAACAGGACTGTGTGGTGGGTCATTATGTAGTAACAGGGCTGTGTGGTGGGTTACTAGGTAGTAACAGGGCTGTGTGGTGAGTCATTAGGTAGTAACATGGCTGTGTGGTGGGTCATTATGTAGTAACAGGGCTGTGTGGTGAGTCATTAGGTAGTAACAGTGCTGTGTGCTGATTCATTATGTAGTAACAGGGCTGTGTGGTGGGTCATTATGTAGTAACAGGGCTGTGTGGTGGGTCATTATGTAGTAACAGGGCTGTGTGGTGGGTCATTAGGTAGTAACAGGGCTGTGTGCTGAGTCATTATGTAGTCACAGGGCTGTGTGGTGGTGTGGTGGGTCATTGTGTAGTAACAGGGCTGTGTGGTGGGTCATTATGTAGTAACAGGGCTGTGTGGTGGGTCATTATGTAGTAACAGGGCTGTGTGCTGGGTCATTAGGTAGCAACAGGG
This sequence comes from Salvelinus fontinalis, assembly GCF_029448725.1. NCBI lineage: Eukaryota > Metazoa > Chordata > Actinopteri > Salmoniformes > Salmonidae > Salvelinus > Salvelinus fontinalis. Next base: position 6,303,078 of record NC_074695.1, on the reverse strand, counting down.
CTGTGTGGTGGATCATTAGGTAGTAAGAGGGCTGTGTGCTGGGTCATTATGTAGTATCAGGGCTGTGTGGTGGGTCATTATGTAGTAACAGGGCTGTGTGGTGGGTCATTACGTAGTAACAGGGCTGTGTGCTGAGTCATTATGTAGTAACAGGGCTGTGTGGTGGTATGGTGGGTCATTAGGTAGTAACAGGGCTGTGTGGTGGGTCATTAGGTAGTAACAGGGCTGTGTGGTGGTATGGTGGGTCATTAGGTAGTAACAAGGCTGTGTGGTGGGTCATTGGGTAGTAACAGGACTGTGTGGTGGGTCATTATGTAGTAACAGGGCTGTGTGGTGGGTCATTGGGTAGTAACAGGACTGTGTGGTGAGTCATTAGGTAGTAACATGGCTGTGTGGTGGGTCATTATGTAGTAACAGGGCTTTGTGGTGGGTTACTAGGTAGTAACAGGGCTGTGTGGTGGGTCATTAGGTAGTAACAGGGCTGTGTGCTGAGTCATTATGTAGTCACAGGGCTGTGTGGTGGTGTGGTGGGTCATTGTGTAGTAACAGGGCTGTGTGGTGGGTCATTATGTAGTAACAGGGCTGTGTGGTGGGTCATTATGTAGTAACAGGGCTGTGTGCTGGGTCATTAGGTAGTAACAGGGCTGTGTGGTGGGTCATTAGGTAGTAAGAGGGCTGTGTGCTGGGTCATTATGTAGTATCAGGGCTGTGTGGTGGGTCATTGTTTAGTAACAGGGCTGTGTGGTGGGTCATTAGGTAGTAACAGGGCTGTGTGCTGAGTCATTATGTAGTAACAGGGCTGTGTGGTGGTATGGTGGGTCATTAGGTAGTAACAGGGCTGTGTGGTGGGTCATTAAGTAGTAACTGGGCTGTGTGGTGGGTCATTAGGTAGTAACAGGGCTGTGTGGTGGGTCATTAGGTAGTAACAGGGCTGTGTGGTGGGTCATTGGGTAGTACCAGGGCTGTGTGGTGGGTCATTATGTAGTAACAGGGCTGTGTGGTGGGTCATTAGGTAGTAACAGGGCTGTGTGGTGAGTCATTAGGTAGTAACAGGGCTGTGTGGTGAGTCATTAGGTAGTAACATGGCTGTGTGGTGGGTCATTGGGTAGTAACAGGACTGTGTGGTGGGTCAGTATGTAGTAACAGGGCTGTGTGGTGGGTCATTGGGTAGTAACAGGACTGTGTGGTGGGTCATTATGTAGTAACAGGGCTGTGTGGTGAGTCATTAGGTAGTAACAGTGCTGTGTGCTGATTCATTATGTAGTAACAGGGCTGTGTGGTGGGTCATTATGTAGTAACAGGGCTGTGTGGTGGGTCATTATGTAGTAACAGGGCTGTGTGGTGGGTCATTAGGTAGTAACAGGGCTGTGTGGTGGGTCATTAGGTAGTAACAGGGCTGTGTGGTGGGTCATTAGGTAGTAACAGGGCTGTGTGCTGGGTCATTATGTAGTAACAGGGCTGTGTGGTGGGTCATTAGGTAGTAACAGGGCTGTGTGGTGGGTCATTAGGTGGTAACAGGGCTGTGTGCTGGGTCATTATGTAGTAACAGGGATGAGTGGTGGGTCATTGGGTAGTAACAGGGCTGTCTTGTGGGTCATTATGTAGTAACAGGGCTGTGTGGTGGGTCATTAGGTAGTAACAGGGCTGTGTGGTGGGTCATGAGGTAGTAACAGGGCTGTGTGGTGGGTCATGAGGTAGTAACAGGGCTGTGTGGTGGGTCATTATGTAGTAACAGGGCTGTGTGGTGGGTCATTATGTAGTAACAGGGCTGTGTGGTGGGTCATTAGGTAGTAACAGGGCTGTGTGGTGGGTCATGAGGTAGTAACAGGGCTGTGTGGTGGGTCATGAGGTAGTAACAGGGCTGTGTGGTGGGTCATTATGTAGTAACAGGGCTGTGTGCTGAGTCATTATGTAGTAACAGGGCTGTGTGGTGGGTCATTATGTAGTAACAGGGCTGTGTGCTGGGTCATTAGGTAGTAACAGGGCTGTGTGGTGGGTCATTAGGTAGTAACAGGGCTGTGTGGTGGGTCATTATGTAGTAACAGGGCTGTGTGGTGGGTCATTAGGTAGTAACAGGGCTGTGTGGTGGGTCATTAGGTAGTAACAGGGCTGTGTGGTGGGTCATTGGGTAGTAACAGGGCTGTGTGGTGGTGTGGTGGGTCATTAGGTAGTACCAGGGCTGTGTGGTGGGTCATTATGTAGTAACAGGGCTGTGTGGTGGGTCAATGGGTAGTAACAGGGCTGTGTGCTGGGTCATTATGTAGTAACAGGGCTGTGTGGTGGGTCATTATGTAGTAACAGGGCTGTGTGGTGGGTCATTATGTAGTAACAGGGCTGTGTGGTGGGTCATTAGGTAGTAACAGGGCTGTGTGGTGAGTCATTAGGTAGTAACATGGCTGTGTGGTGGGTCATTATGTAGTAACAGGGCTGTGTGGTGGGTCATTAGGTAGTAACAGGGCTGTGTGGTGGGTCATTAGGTAGTAACAGGGCTGTGTGCTGGGTCATTATGTAGTAACAGGGCTGTGTGGTGGGTCATTAGGTAGTAACAGGGCTGTGTGGTGGGTCATTAGGTGGTAACAGGGCTGTGTGCTGGGTCATTATGTAGTAACAGGGCTGTGTGGTGGGTCATTAGGTAGTAACAGGGCTGTGTGCTGGGTCATTATGTAGTAACAGGGCTGTGTGGTGGGTCATTATGTAGTAACAGGGCTGTGTGGTGGGTCATTATGTAGTAACAGGGCTGTGTGGTGGGTCATTAGGTAGTAACAGGGCTGTGTGGTGAGTCATTAGGTAGTAACATGGCTGTGTGGTGGGTCATTAGGTAGTAACAGGGCTGTGTGGTGGGTCATTAGGTAGTAACAGGGCTGTGTGGTGGGTCATTAGGTAGTAACAGGGCTGTGTGCTGGGTCATTATGTAGTAACAGGGCTGTGTGGTGGGTCATTAGGTAGTAACAGGGCTGTGTGGTGGGTCATTAGGTGGTAACAGGGCTGTGTGCTGGGTCATTATGTAGTAACAGGGCTGAGTGGTGGGTCATTGGGTAGTAACAGGGCTGTCTTGTGGGTCATTATGTAGTAACAGGGCTGTGTGGTGGGTCATTAGGTAGTAACAGGGCTGTGTGGTGGGTCATGAGGTAGTAACAGGGCTGTGTGGTGGGTCATGAGGTAGTAACAGGGCTGTGTGGTGGGTCATTATGTAGTAACAGGGCTGTGTGGTGGGTCATTATGTAGTAACAGGGCTGTGTGGTGGGTCATTAGGTAGTAACAGGGCTGTGTGGTGGGTCATGAGGTAGTAACAGGGCTGTGTGGTGGGTCATGAGGTAGTAACAGGGCTGTGTGGTGGGTCATTATGTAGTAACAGGGCTGTGTGCTGAGTCATTATGTAGTAACAGGGCTGTGTGGTGGGTCATTATGTAGTAACAGGGCTGTGTGCTGGGTCATTAGGTAGTAACAGGGCTCTGTGGTGGGTCATTAGGTAGTAACAGGGCTGTGTGGTGGGTCATTATGTAGTAACAGGGCTGTGTGGTGGGTCATTAGGTAGTAACAGGGCTGTGTGGTGGGTCATTAGGTAGTAACAGGGCTGTGTGGTGGGTCATTGGGTAGTAACAGGGCTGTGTGGTGGTGTGGTGGGTCATTAGGTAGTACCAGGGCTGTGTGGTGGGTCATTATGTAGTAACAGGGCTGTGTGGTGGGTCAATGGGTAGTAACAGGGCTGTGTGCTGGGTCATTATGTAGTAACAGGGCTGTGTGGTGGGTCATTATGTAGTAACAGGGCTGTGTGGTGGGTCATTATGTAGTAACAGGGCTGTGTGGTGGGTCATTAGGTAGTAACAGGGCTGTGTGGTGAGTCATTAGGTAGTAACATGGCTGTGTGGTGGGTCATTATGTAGTAACAGGGCTGTGTGGTGGGTCATTAGGTAGTAACAGGGCTGTGTGGTGGGTCATTAGGTAGTAACAGGGCTGTGTGGTGGGTCATTATGTAGTAACAGGGCTGTGTGGTGGGTCATTAGGTAGTAACAGGGCTGTGTGGTGGGTCATTAGGTGGTAACAGGGCTGTGTGCTGGGTCATTATGTAGTAACAGGGCTGAGTGGTGGGTCATTGGGTAGTAACAGGGCTGTCTTGTGGGTCATTATGTAGTAACAGGGCTGTGTGGTGGGTCATTAGGTAGTAACAGGGCTGTGTGGTGGGTCATGAGGTAGTAACAGGGCTGTGTGCTGGGTCATTATGTAGTAACAGGGCTGTGTGGTGGGTCATTAGGTAGTAACAGGGCTGTGTGCTGGGTCATTATGTAGTAACAGGGCTGTGTGGTGGGTCATTATGTAGTAACAGGGCTGTGTGGTGGGTCATTATGTAGTAACAGGGCTGTGTGGTGGGTCATTAGGTAGTAACAGGGCTGTGTGGTGAGTCATTAGGTAGTAACATGGCTGTGTGGTGGGTCATTAGGTAGTAACAGGGCTGTGTGGTGGGTCATTAGGTAGTAACAGGGCTGTGTGGTGGGTCATTAGGTAGTAACAGGGCTGTGTGCTGGGTCATTATGTAGTAACAGGGCTGTGTGGTGGGTCATTAGGTAGTAACAGGGCTGTGTGGTGGGTCATTAGGTGGTAACAGGGCTGTGTGCTGGGTCATTATGTAGTAACAGGGCTGAGTGGTGGGTCATTGGGTAGTAACAGGGCTGTCTTGTGGGTCATTATGTAGTAACAGGGCTGTGTGGTGGGTCATTAGGTAGTAACAGGGCTGTGTGGTGGGTCATGAGGTAGTAACAGGGCTGTGTGGTGGGTCATGAGGTAGTAACAGGGCTGTGTGGTGGGTCATTATGTAGTAACAGGGCTGTGTGGTGGGTCATTATGAAGTAACAGGGCTGTGTGGTGGGTCATTAGGTAGTAACAGGGCTGTGTGGTGGGTCATGAGGTAGTAACAGGGCTGTGTGGTGGGTCATGAGGTAGTAACAGGGCTGTGTGGTGGGTCATTATGTAGTAACAGGGCTGTGTGCTGAGTCATTATGTAGTAACAGGGCTGTGTGGTGGGTCATTATGTAGTAACAGGGCTGTGTGCTGGGTCATTAGGTAGTAACAGGGCTGTGTGGTGGGTCATTAGGTAGTAACAGGGCTGTGTGGTGGGTCATTATGTAGTAACAGGGCTGTGTGGTGGGTCATTAGGTAGTAACAGGGCTGTGTGGTGGGTCATTAGGTAGTAACAGGGCTGTGTGGTGGGTCATTGGGTAGTAACAGGGCTGTGTGGTGGTGTGGTGGGTCATTAGGTAGTACCAGGGCTGTGTGGTGGGTCATTATGTAGTAACAGGGCTGTGTGGTGGGCAATTAGGTAGTAACAGGGCTGTGTGGTGGGTCATTAGGTAGTAACAGGGCTGTGTGGTGGGTCATTAGGTAGTAACAGGGCTGTTTGGTGGGTCATTAGGTAGTAACAGGGCTGTGTGGTGGGTCATTAGGTAGTAACAGGGCTGTGTGGTGGGTCATTGTGTAGTAACAGGGCTGTGTGGTGGGTCATTAGGTAGTAACAGGGCTGTGTGGTGGGTCATTATGTAGTAACAGGGCTGTGTGGTGGGTCATTATGTAGTAACAGGGCTGTGTGGTGGTGTGGTGGGTCATTATGTAGTAACAGGGCTGTGTGGTGGGTCATTATGTAGTAACAGGGCTGTGTGGTGGGTTGGTGGGTCATTAGGTAGTAACAGGGCTGTGTGGTGGGTCATTAGGTAGTAACAGGGCTGTGTGGTGGGTCATTAGGTAGTAACAGGGCTGTGTGCTGGGTCATTAGGTAGTAACAGGGCTGTGTGGTGGGTCATTAGGTAGTAACAGGGCTGTGTGGTGGGTCATTATGTAGTAACAGGGCTGTGTGGTGGTGTGGTGGGTCATTATGTAGTAACAGGGCTGTGTGGTGGTGTTTTGGGTAATAACAGGGCTGTGTGGTGGGTCATTATGTAGTAACAGGGCTGTGTGGTGGGTCATTGTGTAGTAACAGGGCTGTGTGGTGGGTCATTAGGTAGTACCAGGGCTGTATGGAAGGTCATTATGTAGTAACAGGGCTGTGTGGTGGGTCATTAGGTAGTAACAGGGCTGTGTGGTGGGTCATTATGTAGTAACAGGACTGTGTGGTGGATCATTATGTAGTAACAGGGCTGTATGGTGGGTCATTATGTAGTAACAGGGCTGTGTGGTGGGTCATTAGGTAGTAACAGGGCTGTGTGGTGGGTCATTATGTAGTAACAGGGCTGTGTGGTGGGTCATTGGGTAGTACCAGGGCTGTGTGGTGGGTCATTATGTAGTAACAGGGCTGTGTGGTGGGTCATTAGGTAGTAACAGGGCTGTGTGGTGAGTCATTAGGTAGTAACAGGGCTGTGTGGTGAGTCATTAGGTAGTAACAGGGCTGTGTGGTGGGTCATTGGGTAGTAACAGGACTGTGTGTTGGGTCATTATGTAGTAACAGGGCTGTGTGGTGGGTCATTGGGTAGTAACAGGACTGTGTGGTGGGTCATTATGTAGTAACAGGGCTGTGTGGTGGGTTACTAGGTAGTAACAGGGCTGTGTGGTGAGTCATTAGGTAGTAACATGGCTGTGTGGTGGGTCATTATGTAGTAACAGGGCTGTGTGGTGAGTCATTAGGTAGTAACAGTGCTGTGTGCTGATTCATTATGTAGTAACAGGGCTGTGTGGTGGGTCATTATGTAGTAACAGGGCTGTGTGGTGGGTCATTATGTAGTAACAGGGCTGTGTGGTGGGTCATTAGGTAGTAACAGGGCTGTGTGCTGAGTCATTATGTAGTCACAGGGCTGTGTGGTGGTGTGGTGGGTCATTGTGTAGTAACAGGGCTGTGTGGTGGGTCATTATGTAGTAACAGGGCTGTGTGGTGGGTCATTATGTAGTAACAGGGCTGTGTGCTGGGTCATTAGGTAGCAACAGGGCTGTGTGGTGGATCATTAGGTAGTAAGAGGGCTGTGTGCTGGGTCATTATGTAGTATCAGGGCTGTGTGGTGGGTCATTATGTAGTAACAGGGCTGTGTGGTGGGTCATTACGTAGTAACAGGGCTGTGTGCTGAGTCATTATGTAGTAACAGGGCTGTGTGGTGGTATGGTGGGTCATTAGGTAGTAACAGGGCTGTGTGGTGGGTCATTAGGTAGTAACAGGGCTGTGTGGTGGTATGGTGGGTCATTAGGTAGTAACAAGGCTGTGTGGTGGGTCATTGGGTAGTAACAGGACTGTGTGGTGGGTCATTATGTAGTAACAGGGCTGTGTGGTGGGTCATTGGGTAGTAACAGGACTGTGTGGTGAGTCATTAGGTAGTAACATGGCTGTGTGGTGGGTCATTATGTAGTAACAGGGCTTTGTGGTGGGTTACTAGGTAGTAACAGGGCTGTGTGGTGGGTCATTAGGTAGTAACAGGGCTGTGTGCTGAGTCATTATGTAGTCACAGGGCTGTGTGGTGGTGTGGTGGGTCATTGTGTAGTAACAGGGCTGTGTGGTGGGTCATTATGTAGTAACAGGGCTGTGTGGTGGGTCATTATGTAGTAACAGGGCTGTGTGCTGGGTCATTAGGTAGTAACAGGGCTGTGTGGTGGGTCATTAGGTAGTAAGAGGGCTGTGTGCTGGGTCATTATGTAGTATCAGGGCTGTGTGGTGGGTCATTGTTTAGTAACAGGGCTGTGTGGTGGGTCATTAGGTAGTAACAGGGCTGTGTGCTGAGTCATTATGTAGTAACAGGGCTGTGTGGTGGTATGGTGGGTCATTAGGTAGTAACAGGGCTGTGTGGTGGTATGGTGGGTCATTAGGTAGTAACAGGGCTGTGTGGTGGGTCATTAAGTAGTAACTGGGCTGTGTGGTGGGTCATTAGGTAGTAACAGGGCTGTGTGGTGGGTCATTAGGTAGTAACAGGGCTGTGTGGTGGGTCATTGGGTAGTACCAGGGCTGTGTGGTGGGTCATTATGTAGTAACAGGGCTGTGTGGTGGGTCATTAGGTAGTAACAGGGCTGTGTGGTGAGTCATTAGGTAGTAACAGGGCTGTGTGGTGAGTCATTAGGTAGTAACATGGCTGTGTGGTGGGTCATTGGGTAGTAACAGGACTGTGTGGTGGGTCAGTATGTAGTAACAGGGCTGTGTGGTGGGTCATTGGGTAGTAACAGGACTGTGTGGTGGGTCATTATGTAGTAACAGGGCTGTGTGGTGAGTCATTAGGTAGTAACAGTGCTGTGTGCTGATTCATTATGTAGTAACAGGGCTGTGTGGTGGGTCATTATGTAGTAACAGGGCTGTGTGGTGGGTCATTATGTAGTAACAGGGCTGTGTGGTGGGTCATTAGGTAGTAACAGGGCTGTGTGGTGGGTCATTAGGTAGTAACAGGGCTGTGTGGTGGGTCATTAGGTAGTAACAGGGCTGTGTGCTGGGTCATTATGTAGTAACAGGGCTGTGTGGTGGGTCATTAGGTAGTAACAGGGCTGTGTGGTGGGTCATTAGGTGGTAACAGGGCTGTGTGCTGGGTCATTATGTAGTAACAGGGATGAGTGGTGGGTCATTGGGTAGTAACAGGGCTGTCTTGTGGGTCATTATGTAGTAACAGGGCTGTGTGGTGGGTCATTAGGTAGTAACAGGGCTGTGTGGTGGGTCATGAGGTAGTAACAGGGCTGTGTGGTGGGTCATGAGGTAGTAACAGGGCTGTGTGGTGGGTCATTATGTAGTAACAGGGCTGTGTGGTGGGTCATTATGTAGTAACAGGGCTGTGTGGTGGGTCATTAGGTAGTAACAGGGCTGTGTGGTGGGTCATGAGGTAGTAACAGGGCTGTGTGGTGGGTCATGAGGTAGTAACAGGGCTGTGTGGTGGGTCATTATGTAGTAACAGGGCTGTGTGCTGAGTCATTATGTAGTAACAGGGCTGTGTGGTGGGTCATTATGTAGTAACAGGGCTGTGTGCTGGGTCATTAGGTAGTAACAGGGCTGTGTGGTGGGTCATTAGGTAGTAACAGGGCTGTGTGGTGGGTCATTATGTAGTAACAGGGCTGTGTGGTGGGTCATTAGGTAGTAACAGGGCTGTGTGGTGGGTCATTAGGTAGTAACAGGGCTGTGTGGTGGGTCATTGGGTAGTAACAGGGCTGTGTGGTGGTGTGGTGGGTCATTAGGTAGTACCAGGGCTGTGTGGTGGGTCATTATGTAGTAACAGGGCTGTGTGGTGGGTCAATGGGTAGTAACAGGGCTGTGTGCTGGGTCATTATGTAGTAACAGGGCTGTGTGGTGGGTCATTATGTAGTAACAGGGCTGTGTGGTGGGTCATTATGTAGTAACAGGGCTGTGTGGTGGGTCATTAGGTAGTAACAGGGCTGTGTGGTGAGTCATTAGGTAGTAACATGGCTGTGTGGTGGGTCATTATGTAGTAACAGGGCTGTGTGGTGGGTCATTAGGTAGTAACAGGGCTGTGTGGTGGGTCATTAGGTAGTAACAGGGCTGTGTGCTGGGTCATTATGTAGTAACAGGGCTGTGTGGTGGGTCATTAGGTAGTAACAGGGCTGTGTGGTGGGTCATTAGGTGGTAACAGGGCTGTGTGCTGGGTCATTATGTAGTAACAGGGCTGAGTGGTGGGTCATTGGGTAGTAACAGGGCTGTCTTGTGGGTCATTATGTAGTAACAGGGCTGTGTGGTGGGTCATTAGGTAGTAACAGGGCTGTGTGGTGGGTCATGAGGTAGTAACAGGGCTGTGTGCTGGGTCATTATGTAGTAACAGGGCTGTGTGGTGGGTCATTAGGTAGTAACAGGGCTGTGTGCTGGGTCATTATGTAGTAACAGGGCTGTGTGGTGGGTCATTATGTAGTAACAGGGCTGTGTGGTGGGTCATTATGTAGTAACAGGGCTGTGTGGTGGGTCATTAGGTAGTAACAGGGCTGTGTGGTGAGTCATTAGGTAGTAACATGGCTGTGTGGTGGGTCATTAGGTAGTAACAGGGCTGTGTGGTGGGTCATTAGGTAGTAACAGGGCTGTGTGGTGGGTCATTAGGTAGTAACAGGGCTGTGTGCTGGGTCATTATGTAGTAACAGGGCTGTGTGGTGGGTCATTAGGTAGTAACAGGGCTGTGTGGTGGGTCATTAGGTGGTAACAGGGCTGTGTGCTGGGTCATTATGTAGTAACAGGGCTGAGTGGTGGGTCATTGGGTAGTAACAGGGCTGTCTTGTGGGTCATTATGTAGTAACAGGGCTGTGTGGTGGGTCATTAGGTAGTAACAGGGCTGTGTGGTGGGTCATGAGGTAGTAACAGGGCTGTGTGGTGGGTCATGAGGTAGTAACAGGGCTGTGTGGTGGGTCATTATGTAGTAACAGGGCTGTGTGGTGGGTCATTATGTAGTAACAGGGCTGTGTGGTGGGTCATTAGGTAGTAACAGGGCTGTGTGGTGGGTCATGAGGTAGTAACAGGGCTGTGTGGTGGGTCATGAGGTAGTAACAGGGCTGTGTGGTGGGTCATTATGTAGTAACAGGGCTGTGTGCTGAGTCATTATGTAGTAACAGGGCTGTGTGGTGGGTCATTATGTAGTAACAGGGCTGTGTGCTGGGTCATTAGGTAGTAACAGGGCTGTGTGGTGGGTCATTAGGTAGTAACAGGGATGTGTGGTGGGTCATTATGTAGTAACAGGGCTGTGTGGTGGGTCATTAGGTAGTAACAGGGCTGTGTGGTGGGTCATTAGGTAGTAACAGGGCTGTGTGGTGGGTCATTGGGTAGTAACAGGGCTGTGTGGTGGTGTGGTGGGTCATTAGGTAGTACCAGGGCTGTGTGGTGGGTCATTATGTAGTAAGAGGGCTGTGTGGTGGGCAATTAGGTAGTAACAGGGCTGTGTGGTGGGTCATTAGGTAGTAACAGGGCTGTGTGGTGGGTCATTAGGTAGTAACAGGGCTGTTTGGTGGGTCATTAGGTAGTAACAGGGCTGTGTGGTGGGTCATTAGGTAGTAACAGGGCTGTGTGGTGGGTCATTGTGTAGTAACAGGGCTGTGTGGTGGGTCATTAGGTAGTAACAGGGCTGTGTGGTGGGTCATTATGTAGTAACAGGGCTGTGTGGTGGGTCATTATGTAGTAACAGGGCTGTGTGGTGGTGTGGTGGGTCATTATGTAGTAACAGGGCTGTGTGGTGGGTCATTATGTAGTAACAGGGCTGTGTGGTGGGTTGGTGGGTCATTAGGTAGTAACAGGGCTATGTGGTGGGTCATTAGGTAGTAACAGGGCTGTGTGGTGGGTCATTAGGTAGTAACAGGGCTGTGTGCTGGGTCATTAGGTAGTAACAGGGCTGTGTGGTGGGTCATTAGGTAGTAACAGGGCTGTGTGGTGGGTCATTATGTAGTAACAGGGCTGTGTGGTGGTGTGGTGGGTCATTATGTAGTAACAGGGCTGTGTGGTGGTGTTTTGGGTAATAACAGGGCTGTGTGGTGGGTCATTATGTAGTAACAGGGCTGTGTGGTGGGTCATTGTGTAGTAACAGGGCTGTGTGGTGGGTCATTAGGTAGTACCAGGGCTGTATGGAAGGTCATTATGTAGTAACAGGGCTGTGTGGTGGGTCATTAGGTAGTAACAGGGCTGTGTGGTGGGTCATTATGTAGTAACAGGACTGTGTGGTGGATCATTATGTAGTAACAGGGCTGTATGGTGGGTCATTATGTAGTAACAGGGCTGTGTGGTGGGTCATTAGGTAGTAACAGGGCTGTGTGGTGGGTCATTATGTAGTAACAGGGCTGTGTGGTGGGTCATTGGGTAGTACCAGGGCTGTGTGGTGGGTCATTATGTAGTAACAGGGCTGTGTGGTGGGTCATTAGGTAGTAACAGGGCTGTGTGGTGAGTCATTAGGTAGTAACAGGGCTGTTAGGTGAGTCATTAGGTAGTAACAGGGCTGTGTGGTGGGTCATTGGGTAGTAACAGGACTGAGTGGTGGGTCATTATGTAGTAACAGTGCTGTGTGGTGGGTCATTGGGTAGTAACAGGACTGTGTGGTGGGTCATTATGTAGTAACAGGGCTGTGTGGTGGGTTACTAGGTAGTAACAGGGCTGTGTGGTGAGTCATTAGGTAGTAACATGGCTGTGTGGTGGGTCATTATGTAGTAACAGGGCTGTGTGGTGAGTCATTAGGTAGTAACAGTGCTGTGTGCTGATTCATTATGTAGTAACAGGGCTGTGTGGTGGGTCATTATGTAGTAACAGGGCTGTGTGGTGGGTCATTATGTAGTAACAGGGCTGTGTGGTGGGTCATTAGGTAGTAACAGGGCTGTGTGCTGAGTCATTATGTAGTCACAGGGCTGTGTGGTGGTGTGGTGGGTCATTGTGTAGTAACAGGGCTGTGTGGTGGGTCATTATGTAGTAACAGGGCTGTGTGGTGGGTCATTATGTAGTAACAGGGCTGTGTGCTGGGTCATTAGGTAGTAACAGGGCTGTGTGGTGGATCATTAGGTAGTAAGAGGGCTGTGTGCTGGGTCAATATGTAGTATCAGGGCTGTGTGGTGGGTCATTATGTAGTAACAGGGCTGTGTGGTGGTTCATTAGGTAGTAACAGGGCTGTGTGCTGAGTCATTATGTAGTAACAGGGCTGTGTGGTGGTATGGTGGGTCATTAGGTAGTAACAGGGCTGTGTGGTGGGTCATTAGGTAGTAACAGGGCTGTGTGGTGGTATGGTGGGTCATTAGGTAGTAACAGGGCTGTGTGGTGGGTCATTGGGTAGTAACAGGGCTGTGTGGTGAGTCATTAGGTAGTAACAGGGCTGTTAGGTGAGTCATTAGGTAGTAACAGGGCTGTGTGGTGGGTCATTGGGTAGTAACAGGACTGAGTGGTGGGTCATTATGTAGTAACAGTGCTGTGTGGTGGGTCATTGGGTAGTAACAGGACTGTGTGGTGGGTCATTATGTAGTAACAGGGCTGTGTGGTGGGTTACTAGGTAGTAACAGGGCTGTGTGGTGAGTCATTAGGTAGTAACATGGCTGTGTGGTGGGTCATTATGTAGTAACAGGGCTGTGTGGTGAGTCATTAGGTAGTAACAGTGCTGTGTGCTGATTCATTATGTAGTAACAGGGCTGTGTGGTGGGTCATTATGTAGTAACAGGGCTGTGTGGTGGGTCATTATGTAGTAACAGGGCTGTGTGGTGGGTCATTAGGTAGTAACAGGGCTGTGTGCTGAGTCATTATGTAGTCACAGGGCTGTGTGGTGGTGTGGTGGGTCATTGTGTAGTAACAGGGCTGTGTGGTGGGTCATTATGTAGTAACAGGGCTGTGTGGTGGGTCATTATGTAGTAACAGGGCTGTGTGCTGGGTCATTAGGTAGTAACAGGGCTGTGTGGTGGATCATTAGGTAGTAAGAGGGCTGTGTGCTGGGTCAATATGTAGTATCAGGGCTGTGTGGTGGGTCATTATGTAGTAACAGGGCTGTGTGGTGGTTCATTAGGTAGTAACAGGGCTGTGTGCTGAGTCATTATGTAGTAACAGGGCTGTGTGGTGGTATGGTGGGTCATTAGGTAGTAACAGGGCTGTGTGGTGGGTCATTAGGTAGTAACAGGGCTGTGTGGTGGTATGGTGGGTCATTAGGTAGTAACAGGGCTGTGTGGTGGGTCATTGGGTAGTAACAGGACTGTGTGGTGGGTCATTATGTAGTAACAGGGCTGTGTGGTGGGTCATTGGGTAGTAACAGGACTGTGTGGTGAGTCATTAGGTAGTAACATGGCTGTGTGGTGGGTCATTATGTAGTAACAGGGCTGTGTGGTGGGTTACTAGGTAGTAACAGGGCTGTGTGGTGGGTCATTAGGTAGTAACAGGGCTGTGTGCTGAGTCATTATGTAGTCACAGGGCTGTGTGGTGGCGTGGTGGGTCATTGTGTAGTAACAGGGCTGTGTGGTGGGTCATTATGTAGTAACAGGGCTGTGTGGTGGGTCATTATGTAGTAACAGGGCTGTGTGCTGGGTCATTAGGTAGTAACAGGGCTGTGTGGTGGGTCATTAGGTAGTAAGAGGGCTGTGTGCTGGGTCATTATGTAGTATCAGGGCTGTGTGGTGGGTCATTATTTAGTAACAGGGCTGTGTGGTGGGTCATTAGGTAGTAACAGGGCTGTGTGCTGAGTCATTATGTAGTAACAGGGCTGTGTGGTGGTATGGTGGGTCATTAGGTAGTAACAGGGCTGTGTGGTGGGTCATTAAGTAGTAACTGGGCTGTGTGGTGGGTCATTAGGTAGTAACAGGGCTGTGTGGTGGGTCATTAGGTAGTAACAGGGCTGTGTGGTGGGTCATTGGGTAGTACCAGGGCTGTGTGGTGGGTCATTATGTAGTAACAGGGCTGTGTGGTGGGTCATTAGGTAGTAACAGGGCTGTGTGGTGAGTCATTAGGTAGTAACAGGGCTGTGTGGTGAGTCATTAGGTAGTAACATGGCTGTGTGGTGGGTCATTGGGTAGTAACAGGACTGTGTGGTGGGTCATTATGTAGTAACAGGGCTGTGTGGTGGGTCATTGGGTAGTAACAGGACTGTGTGGTGGGTCATTATGTAGTAACAGGGATGTGTGGTGAGTCGTTAGGTAGTAACAGTGCTGTGTGCTGATTCATTATGTAGTAACAGGGCTGTGTGGTGGGTCATTATGTAGTAACAGGGCTGTGTGGTGGGTCATTATGTAGTAACAGGGCTGTGTGGTGGGTCATTAGGTAGTAACAGGGCTGTGTGCTGAGTCATTATGTAGTCACAGTGCTGTGTGGTGGTGTGGTGGGTCATTGTGTAGTAACAGGGCTGTGTGGTGGGTCATTATGTAGTAACAGGGCTGTGTGGTGGGTCATTATGTAGTAACAGGGCTGTGTGCTGGGTCATTAGGTAGTAACAGGGCTGTGTGGTGGGTCATTAGGTAGTAAGAGGGCTGTGTGCTGGGTCATTATGTAGTATCAGGGCTGTGTGGTGGGTCATTATGAATTAACAGGGCTGTGTGGTGGGTCATTAGGTAGTAACAGGGCTGTGTGCTGAGTCATTATGTAGTAACAGGGCTGTGTGGTGGTATGGTGGGTCATTAGGTAGTAACAGGGCTGTGTGGTGGGTCATTAGGTAGTAACCGGGCTGTGTGGTGGGTCATTAGGTAGTAACAGGGCTGTGTGGTGGGTCATTAGGTAGTAACAGGGCTGTTTGGTGGGTCATTAGGTAGTAACAGGGCTGTGTGGTGGGTCATTATGTAGTAACAGGGCTGTGTGGTGGGTCATTGGGTAGTAACAGGGCTGTGTGGTGGGTCATTTTGTAGTAACAGGGCTGTTTGGTGGATCATTATGTAGTAACAGGGCTGTGTGGTGGGTCATTATGTAGTAACAGGGCTGTATGGTGGGTCATTATGTAGTAACAGGGCTGTGTGCTGGGTCATTATGTAGTAACAGGGCTGTGTGGTGGGTCATCAGGTAGTAACAGGGCTGTGTGCTGGGTCATTAGGTAGTAACAGGGCTGTGTGGTGGGTCATTAGGTAGTAACAGGGCTGTGTGGTGGGTCATTGGGTAGTAACAGGGCTGTGTGGTGGGTCATTAGGTAGTAACAGGGCTGCGTGGTGGTGTGGTTGGTCATCAGGTAGTAACAGGGCTGTGTGGTGGGTCATTATGTAGTAACAGGGCTGTGTGGTGGGTCATTAGGTAGTAACAGGGCTGTGTGGTGGGTCATTGGGTAGTAACAGGGCTGCGTGGTGGGTCATTAGGTAGTAACAGGGCTGTGTGGTGAGTCATTAGGTAGTAACAGGGCTGTGTGGTGAGTCATTAGGTAGTAACATGGCTGTGTGGTGGGTCATTGGGTAGTAACAGGACTGTGTGGTGGGTCATTATGTAGTAACAGGGCTGTGTGGTGGGTCATTGGGTAGTAACAGGACTGTGTGGTGGGTCATTATGTAGTAACAGGGATGTGTGGTGAGTCATTAGGTAGTAACAGTGCTGTGTGCTGATTCATTATGTAGTAACAGGGCTGTGTGGTGGGTCATTATGTAGTAACAGGGCTGTGTGGTGGGTCATTATGTAGTAACAGGGCTGTGTGGTGGGTCATTAGGTAGTAACAGGGCTGTGTGCTGAGTCATTATGTAGTCACAGTGCTGTGTGGTGGTGTGGTGGGTCATTGTGTAGTAACAGGGCTGTGTGGTGGGTCATTATTTAGTAACAGGGCTGTGTGGTGGGTCATTATGTAGTAACAGGGCTGTGTGCTGGGTCATTAGGTAGTAACAGGGCTGTGTGGTGGGTCATTAGGTAGTAAGAGGGCTGTGTGCTGGGTCATTATGTAGTATCAGGGCTGTGTGGTGGGTCATTATGAATTAACAGGGCTGTGTGGTGGGTCATTAGGTAGTAACAGGGCTGTGTGCTGAGTCATTATGTAGTAACAGGGCTGTGTGGTGGTATGGTGGGTCATTAGGTAGTAACAGGGCTGTGTGGTGGGTCATTAGGTAGTAACCGGGCTGTGTGGTGGGTCATTAGGTAGTAACAGGGCTGTGTGGTGGGTCATTAGGTAGTAACAGGGCTGTTTGGTGGGTCATTAGGTAGTAACAGGGCTGTGTGGTGGGTCATTATGTAGTAACAGGGCTGTGTGGTGGGTCATTGGGTAGTAACAGGGCTGTGTGGTGGGTCATTTTGTAGTAACAGGGCTGTTTGGTGGATCATTATGTAGTAACAGGGCTGTGTGGTGGGTCATTATGTAGTAACAGGGCTGTATGGTGGGTCATTATGTAGTAACAGGGCTGTGTGCTGGGTCATTATGTAGTAACAGGGCTGTGTGGTGGGTCATCAGGTAGTAACAGGGCTGTGTGCTGGGTCATTAGGTAGTAACAGGGCTGTGTGGTGGGTCATTAGGTAGTAACAGGGCTGTGTGGTGGGTCATTGGGTAGTAACAGGGCTGTGTGGTGGGTCATTAGGTAGTAACAGGGCTGCGTGGTGGTGTGGTTGGTCATCAGGTAGTAACAGGGCTGTGTGGTGGGTCATTATGTAGTAACAGGGCTGTGTGGTGGGTCATTAGGTAGTAACAGGGCTGTGTGGTGGGTCATTGGGTAGTAACAGGGCTGCGTGGTGGGTCAGTAGGTAGTAACAGGGCTGTGTGGTGGGTCATTAGGTAGTAACAGGGCTGTGTGCTGGGTCATTGGATAGTAACAGGGCTGTGTGCTGGGTCATTGGATAGTAACAGGGCTGTGTGGTGGGTCATTATGTAGTAACAGGACTGTGTGCTGGGTCAACAGGTACTAACAGGGCTGTGTGGTGGGTCATTGGGTAGTAACATGGCTGTGTGCTGGGTCATTAGGTAGTAACAGGGCTGTGTGCTGGGTCATTAGGTAGTAACAGGGCTGTGTGCTGGGTCATTAGGTAGTAACAGGGCTGAATGGTGGGTAATTAAGTGTGTAACAGGGCTGTGTGGTGGGTCATTATGTAGTAACAGGGCTGTGTGGTGGGTCATTATGTAGTAACAGGGCTGTGTGGTGGGTCATTTTGTAGTAACAGGGCTGTGTGGTGGGTCATTGGGTAGTAACAGGGCTGTGTGGTGGGTCATTAGGTAGTCCCAGGGCTGTGTGGTGGGTCATTAGGTAGTAACAGGGCTGTGTGGTGGGTCATTAGGTATTACCAGGGCTGTGTGGTGGGTCATTAGGTAGTAACAGGGCTGTGTGGTGGGTCATTAGGTAGTACCAGGGCTGTGTGGTGGGTCATTAGGTAGTACCAGGGCTGTGTGGTGGGTCATTGGGTAGTAACAGGGCTGTGTGGTGGGTCATTATGTAGTAACAGGGCTGTGTGGTGGGTCATTATGTAGTAACAGGGCTGTGTGGTGCTGTGGTGGGTCATTATGTAGTACCAGGGCTGTGTGGTGGGTCATTATGTAGTAACAGGGCTGTGTGGTGGGTCATTGAGTAGTAACAGGGCTGTGTGGTGGGTCATTATGTAGTAACAGGGCTGTGTGGTGGTTCATTATGTAGTAACAGGGCTGTTTGGTGGTGTGGTGGGTCATTATGTAGTAACAGGACTGTGTGGTGGGTCATTGAGTAGTAACAGGGCTGTGTGGTGGGTCATTATGTAGTAACAGGGCTGTGTGGTGGGTCATTGAGTAGTAACAGGGCTGTGTGGTGGGTCATTATGTAGTAACAGGGCTGTGTGGTGGGTCATTAGATAGTAACAGGACTGTGTGGTGGGTCATCAGGTAGTAACAGGGCTGTGTGGTGGTGTGGTGGGTCATTGGGTAGTACCAGGACTGTGTGGTGGTGTGGTGGGTCATTGGGTAGTACCAGGGCTGTGTGGTGGTATGGTGGGTCATTGGGTAGTAACAGGGCTGTGTGGTGGGTCATTTGGTAGTAACAGGGCTGTGTGGTGGGTCATGAGGTAGTACCAGGGCTGTGTGCTGGGTCATTATGTAGTAACAGGGCTGTGTGGTGGGTCATTAGGTAGTAACAGGGCTGTGTGGTGGGGCATTATGTAGTAACAGGGCTGTGTGGTGGGTCATTATGTAGTAACAGGGCTGTGTGGTGGGTCATTAGGTAGTAACAGGGCTGTGTGGTGGGTCATTATGTAGTAACAGGGCTGTGTGGTGGGTCATTATGTAGTAACAGGGCTGTGTGGTGGGTCATTATGTAGTAACAGGGCTGTGTGGTGGGTCAATGGGTAGTAACAGGGCTGTGTGGTGGGTCATTATGTAGTAACAGGGCTGTGTGGTGGGTCATTATGTAGTAACAGGGCTGTGTGGTGGGTCAATGGGTAGTAACAGGGCTGTGTGGTGGGTCATTACGTAGTAACAGGGCTGTGTGGTGGGTCATTAGGTAGTAACAGGGCTGTGTGGTGGGTCATTATGTAGTAACAGGGCTGTGTGGTGGGTCATTATGTAGTAACAGGGCTGTGTGGTGGGTCATTGGGTAGTAACAGGGCTGTGTGGTGGGTCATTATGTAGTAACAGGGCTGTGTGGTGGGTCATTATGTAGTACCAGGGCTGTGTGGTGGGTCATTGTGTAGTAACAGGACTGTATGCTGGGTCATTAGGTAGTAACAGGGCTGTGTGGTGGGTCATTATGTAGTAACAGGGCTGTATGCTGGGTCATTATGTAGTAACAGGGCTGTGTGGTGGGTCATTATGTAGTAACAGGGCTGTGTGGTGGGTCATTATGTAGTAACAGGGCTGTGTGGTGGGTCATTATGTAGTAACAGGGCTGTGTGGTGGGTCATTATGTAGTAACAGGGCTGTGTAGTGGGTCATTCGGTAGTAACAGGGTTGTGTGCTGGGTCATTGGGTAGTAACAGGGCTGTGTGGTTGGTCATTATGTAGTAACAGGGCTGTGTGCTGGGTCATTATGTAGTAACAGGGCTGTGTGGTGGGTCATTATATAGTAACAGGGCTGTGTGGTGAGTCATTATGTAATAACAGGGCTGTGTGGTGGTGTGGTGGGTCATTAGGTAGTAACAGGGCTGTGTGGTGGGTCATTAGGTAGTAACAGGGCTGTGTGGTGGGTCATTATGTAGTAACAGGGCTGTGTGGGGGGTCATTGGGTAGTAACAGGGCTGTGTGGTGGGTCATTATGTAGTAACAGGGCTGTGTGGTGGGTCATTAGGTAGTAACAGGGCTGTGTGGTGGTGTGGTGGGTCATTATGTAGTAACAGGGCTGTGTTGTGGGTCATTATGTAATAACATGGTTGTGTGGTGGGTCATTAGGTAGTAACAGGGCTGTGTGGTGGGTCATTAGGTAGTAACAGGACTGTGTGGTGGGTCATTAGGTAGTAACAGGGCTGTATGCTGGGTCATTATGTAGTAGCAGGGCTGTGTGGTGGGTCATTAGGTAGTAACAGGACTGTGTGGTGTGTCATTAGGTAGTAACAGGGCTGTGTGGTGGGTCATTAGGTAGTAACAGGGCTGTGTGGTGGTGTGGTGGGTCATTGGGTAGTACCAGGACTGTGTGGTGGTGTGGTGGGTCATTGGGTAGTACCAGGGCTGTGTGGTGGTATGGTGGGTCATTGGGTAGTAACAGGGCTGTGTGGTGGGTCATTGGGTAGTAACAGGGCTGTGTGGTGGGTCATGAGGTAGTACCAGGGCTATGTGCTGGGTCATTATGTAGTAACAGGGCTGTGTGGTGGGTCATTAGGTAGTAACAGGGCTGTGTGGTGGGGCATTATGTAGTAACAGGGCTGTGTGGTGGGTCATTATGTAGTAACAGGGCTGTGTGGTGGGTCATTAGGTAGTAACAGAGCTGTGTGGTGGGTCATTATGTAGTAACAGGGCTGTGTGGTGGGTCATTATGTAGTAACAGGGCTGTGTGGTGGGTCATTATGTAGTAACAGGGCTGTGTGGTGGGTCATTATGTAGTAACAGGGCTGTGTGGTGAGTCATTAGGTAGTAACAGGGCTGTGTGGTGGGTCATTATGTAGTAACAGGGCTGTGTGGTGGGTCATTATGTAGTAACAGGGCTGTGTGGTGGGTCAATGGGTAGTAACAGGGCTGTGTGGTGGGTCATTATGTAGTAACAGGGCTGTGTGGTGGGTCATTGGGTAGTAACAGGGCTGTGTGGTGGGTCATTATGTAGTAACAGGGCTGTGTGGTGGGTCATTATGTAGTACCAGGGCTGTGTGGTGGGTCATTGTGTAGTAACAGGACTGTATGCTGGGTCATTAGGTAGTAACAGGGCTGTGTGGTGGGTCATTATGTAGTAACAGGGCTGTATGCTGGGTCATTATGTAGTAACAGGGCTGTGTGGTGGGTCATTATGTAGTAACAGGGCTGTGTGGTGGGTCATTATGTAGTAACAGGGCTGTGTGGTGCGTCATTATGTAGTAACAGGGCTGTGTGGTGGGTCATTATGTAGTAACAGGGCTGTGTAGTGGGTCATTGGGTAGTAACAGGGTTGTGTGCTGGGTCATTGGGTAGTAACAGGGCTGTGTGGTTGGTCATTATGTAGTAACAGGGCTGTGTGCTGGGTCATTATGTTGTAACAGGGCTGTGTGGTGGGTCATTATATAGTAACAGGGCTGTGTGGTGAGTCATTATGTAATAACAGGGCTGTGTGGTGGTGTGGTGGGTCATTAGGTAGTAACAGGGCTGTGTGGTGGGTCATTAGGTAGTAACAGGGCTGTGTGGTGGGTCATTATGTAGTAACAGGGCTGTGTGGTGGGTCATTGGGTAGTAACAGGGCTGTGTGGTGGGTCATTATGTAGTAACAGGGCTGTGTGGTGGGTCATTAGGTAGTAACAGGGCTGTGTGGTGGTGTGGTGGGTCATTATGTAGTAACAGGGCTGTGTTGTGGGTCATTATGTAATAACATGGCTGTGTGGTGGGTCATTAGGTAGTAACAGGGCTGTGTGGTGGGTCATTAGGTAGTAACAGGACTGTGTGGTGGGTCATTAGGTAGTAACAGGGCTGTATGCTGGGTCATTATGTAGTAACAGGGCTGTGTGGTGGGTCATTAGGTAGTAACAGGGCTGTGTGGTGTGTCATTAGGTAGTAACAGGGCTGTGTGGTGGGTCATTAGGTAGTAACAGGGCTGTGTGGTGGGTCATTAGGTAGTACCAGGGCTGTGTGGTGGGTCATTGGGTAGTAACAGGGCTGTGTGGTGGGTCATTATGTAGTAACAGGGCTGTGTGGTGGTGTGGTGGGTCATTATGTAGTACCAGGGCTGTGTGGTGGGTCATTGGGTAGTAACAGGGCTGTGTGGTGGGTCATTATGTAGTAACAGGGCTGTGTGGTGGGTCATTATGTAGTAACAGGGCTGTGTGGTGGTGTGGTGGGTCATTATGTAGTACCAGGGCTGTGTGGTGGGTCATTATGTAGTAACAGGGCTGTGTGGTGGGTCATTGAGTAGTAACAGGGCTGTGTGGTGGGTCATTATGTAGTAATAGGGCTGTGTGGTGGGTCATTATGTAGTAACAGGGCTGTGTGGTGGTGTGGTGGGTCATTATGTAGTAACAGGACTGTGTGGTGGGTCATTGAGTAGTAACAGGGCTGTGTGGTGGGTCATTATGTAGTAACAGGGCTGTGTGGTGGGTCATTATGTAGTAACAGGGCTGTGTGGTGGATCATTATGTAGTAACAGGGCTGTGTGGTGGGTCATTAGGTAGTAACAGGGCTGTGTGGTGGGTCATTGGGTAGTAACAGGGCTGTGTGGTGGGTCATTAGGTAGTAACAGGGCTGTGTGGTGGGTCATTAGGTAGTAACAGGGCTGTGTGCTGGGTCATTGGATAGTAACAGGGCTGTGTGCTGGGTCATTGGATAGTAACAGGGCTGTGTGGTGGGTCATTATGTAGTAACAGGACTGTGTGCTGGGTCATCAGGTACTAACAGGGCTGTGTGGTGGGTCATTGGGTAGTAACATGGCTGTGTGCTGGGTCATTAGGTAGTAACAGGGCTGTGTGCTGGGTCATTAGGTAGTAACAGGGCTGTGTGCTGGGTCATTAGGTAGTAACAGGGCTGAATGGTGGGTAATTAAGTGTGTAACAGGGCTGTGTGGTGGGTCATTATGTAGTAACAGGGCTGTGTGGTGGGTCATTATGTAGTAACAGGGCTGTGTGGTGGGTCATTTTGTAGTAACAGGGCTGTGTGGTGGGTCATTGGGTAGTAACAGGGCTGTGTGGTGGGTCATTAGGTAGTACCAGGGCTGTGTGGTGGGTCATTAGGTAGTAACAGGGCTGTGTGGTGGGTCATTAGGTAGTACCAGGGCTGTGTGGTGGGTCATTAGGTAGAAACAGGGCTGTGTGGTGGGTCATTAGGTAGTACCATGGCTGTGTGGTGGGTCATTAGGTAGTACCAGGGCTGTTTGGTGGGTCATTGGGTAGTAACAGGGCTGTGTGGTGGGTCATTATGTAGTAACAGGGCTGTGTGGTGGGTCATTATGTAGTAACAGGGCTGTGTGGTGGTGTGGTGGGTCATTATGTAGTACCAGGGCTGTGTGGTGGGTCATTAGGTAGTAACAGGGCTGTGTGGTGGGTCATTGAGTATTAACAGGGCTGTGTGGTGGGTCATTATGTAGTAACAGGGCTGTGTGGTGGTTCATTATGTAGTAACAGGGCTGTGTGGTGGGTCATTGAGTAGTAACAGGGCTGTGTGGTGGGTCATTATGTAGTAACAGGGCTGTGTGGTGGGTCATTGAGTAGTAACAGGGCTGTGTTGTGGGTCATTATGTAGTAACAGGGCTGTGTGGTGGGTCATTAGATAGTAACAGGACTGTGTGGTGGGTCATCAGGTAGTAACAGGGCTGTGTGGTGGTGTGGTGGGTCATTGGGTAGTACCAGGACTGTGTGGTGGTGTGGTGGGTCATTGGGTAGTACCAGGGCTGTGTGGTGGTATGGTGGGTCATTGGGTAGTAACAGGGCTGTGTGGTGGGTCATTGGGTAGTAACAGGGCTGTGTGGTGGGTCATGAGGTAGTACCAGGGCTGTGTGCTGGGTCATTATGTAGTAACAGGGCTGTGTGGTGGGTCATTAGGTAGTAACAGGGCTGTGTGGTGGGTCATTATGTAGTAACAGGGCTGTGTGGTGGGTCATTGAGTAGTAACAGGGCTGTGTTGTGGGTCATTATGTAGTAACAGGGCTGTGTGGTGGGTCATTAGATAGTAACAGGACTGTGTGGTGGGTCATCAGGTAGTAACAGGGCTGTGTGGTGGTGTGGTGGGTCATTGGGTAGTACCAGGACTGTGTGGTGGTGTGGTGGGTCATTGGGTAGTACCAGGGCTGTGTGGTGGTATGGTGGGTCATTGGGTAGTAACAGGGCTGTGTGGTGGGTCATTGGGTAGTAACAGGGCTGTGTGGTGGGTCATGAGGTAGTACCAGGGCTGTGTGCTGGGTCATTATGTAGTAACAGGGCTGTGTGGTGGGTCATTAGGTAGTAACAGGGCTGTGTGGTGGGTCATTATGTAGTAACAGGGCTGTGTGGTGGGTCATTATGTAGTAACAGGGCTGTGTGGTGGGTCATTAGGTAGTAACAGGGCTGTGTGGTGGGTCATTATGTAGTACCAGGGCTGTGTGGTGGGTCATTGTGTAGTAACAGGACTGTATGCTGGGTCATTAGGTAGTAACAGGGCTGTGTGGTGGGTCATTATGTAGTAACAGGGCTGTATGCTGGGTCATTATGTAGTAACAGGGCTGTGTGGTGGGTCATTATGTAGTAACAGGGCTGTGTGGTGGGTCATTATGTAGTAACAGGGCTGTGTGGTGGGTCATTATGTAGTAACAGGGCTGTGTAGTGGGTCATTGGGTAGTAACAGGGATGTGTGCTGGGTCATTGGGTAGTAACAGGGCTGTGTGGTGGGTCATTATGTAGTAACAGGGCTGTGTGCTGGGTCATTATGTAGTAACAGGGCTGTGTGGTGGGTCATTATGTAGTAACAGGGCTGTGTGGTGAGTCATTATGAAATAACAGGGCTGTGTGGTGGTGTGGTGGGTCATTAGGTAGTAACAGGGCTGTGTGGTGGGTCATTAGGTAGTAACAGGGCTGTGTGGTGGGTCATTATGTAGTAACAGGGCTGTGTGGTGGGTCATTGGGTAGTAACAGGGCTGTGTGGTGGGTCATTATGTAGTAACAGGGCTGTGTGGTGGGTCATTAGGTAGTAACAGGGGTGTGTGGTGGTGTGGTGGGTCATTATGTAGTAACAGGGCTGTGTTGTGGGTCATTATGTAATAACATGGCTGTGTGGTGGGTCATTAGGTAGTAACAGGGCTGTGTGGTGGGTCATTAGGTAGTAACAGGGCTGTGTGGTGGGTCATTGGGTAGGTACAGGGCTGTGTGGTGGGTCATTAGGTAGTAACAGGGCTGTATGCTGGGTCATTATGTAGTAACAGGGCTGTGTGGTGGGTCATTAGGTAGTAACAGGGCTGTGTGGTGTGTCATTAGGTAGTAACAGGGCTGTGTGGTGTGTCATTAGGTAGTAACAGGGCTGTGTGGTGGGTCATTAGGTAGTACCAGGGCTGTGTGGTGGGTCATTAGGTAGTAACAGGGCTGTATGGTGGGTCATTATGTAGTAACAGGGCTGTGTGGTGGGTCATTAGGTAGTACCAGAGCTGTGTGGTGGGTCATTAGGTAGTACCAGGGCTGTGTGGTGGGTCATTGGGTAGTAACAGGGCTGTGTGGTGGGTCATTATGTAGTAACAGGGCTGTGTGGTGGTGTGGTGGGTCATTATGTAGTACCAGGGCTGTGTGGTGGGTCATTATGTAGTAACAAGGCTGTGTGGTGGGTCATTGAGTAGTAACAGGGCTGTGTGGTGGGTCATTATGTAGTAACAGGGCTGTGTGGTGGGTCAATATGTAGTAACAGGGCTGTGTGGTGGTGTGGTGGGTCATTATGTAGTAACAGGACTGTGTGGTGGGTCATTGAGTAGTAACAGGGCTGTGTGGTGGGTCATTATGTAGTAACAGGGCTGTGTGGTGGATCATTATGTAGTAACAGGGCTGTGTGGTGGGTCATTAGGTAGTAACAGGACTGTGTGGTGGGTCATCAGGTAGTAACAGGGCTGTGTGGTGGTGTGGTGGGTCATTGGGTAGTACCAGGACTGTGTGGTGGTGTGGTGGGTCATTCGGTAGTAACAGGGCTGTGTGAGGGTCATTGGGTAGTAACAGGGCTGTGTGGTGGGTCATTGGGTAGTAACAGGGCTGTGTGGTGGTGTGGTGGGTCATTGGGTAGTACCAGGGCTGTGTGGTGGTGTGGTGGGTCATTGGGTAGTAACAGGGCTGTGTGGTGGGTCATTGGGTAGTAACAGGGCTGTGTGGTGGGTCATTGGGTAGTAACAGGACTGTGTGGTGGGTCATTGGGTAGTAACAGGGCTGTGTGGTGGGTCATGAGGTAGTACCAGGGCTGTGTGCTGGGTCATTATGTAGTAACACGGCTGTGTGGTGGGTCATTAGGTAGTAACAGGGCTGTGTGGTGGGTCATTAGGTAGTACCAGGACTGTGTGCTGAGTCATTGGGTAGTAACATGGCTGTGTGGTGGGTCATTGGGTAGTAACAGGGCTGTGTGGTGGGTCATTATGTAGTAACAGGGCTGTGTGCTGGGTCATTAGGTAATAACAGGGCTGTGTGGTGGGTCATTGGGTAGTAACAGGGCTGTGTGGTGGGTCATTATGTAGTAACAGGGCTGTGTGGTGGGTCATTGGGTAGTAACAGGGCTGTGTGGTGGGTCATTATGTAGTAACAGGGCTGTGTGGTGGGTCATTAGGTAGTAACAGGGCTGTGTGGTGGTGTGGTGGGTCATTATGTAGTAACAGGGCTGTGTGGTGGGTCATTATGTAATAACATGGCTGTGTGGTGGGTCATTAGGTAGTAACAGGGCTGTGTGGTGGGTCATTAGGTAGTAACAGGGCTGTGTGGTGGGTCTTTGGGTAGGTACAGGGCTGTGTGGTGGGTCATTAGGTAGTAACAGGACTGTGTGGTGGGTCATTAGGTAGTAACAGGGCTGTATGCTGGGTCATTATGTAGTAACAGGGCTGTGTGGTGGGTCATTAGGTAGTAACAGGGCTGTGTGGCGTGTCATTAGGTAGTAACAGGGCTGTGTGGTGGGTCATTAGGTAGTAACAGGGCTGTGTGGTGGGTCATTGGTTAGTAACAGGGCTGTGCTGTGGGTCATTATGTAGTAACAGGACTGTGTGGTGGGTCATTGGGTAGTAACAGGGCTGTGTGCTGGGTCATTATGTAGTAACAGGGCTGTGTGGTGGGTCATGAGGTAGTACCAGGGCTGTGTGGTGGGTCATTAGGTTGTAACAGGGCTGTTTGGTGGGTCATTATGTAGTAACAGGGCTGTGTGCTGGGTCAGTATGTAGTAACAGGGCTGTGTGGTGGGTCATTATGTAGTAACAGGGCTGTGTGGTGGGTCATTATGTAGTAACAGGGCTGTGTGGTGGGTCATTAGGTAGTAACAGGGCTGTGTGGTGGGTCATTATGTAGTACCAGGGCTGTGTGGTGGGTCATTGTGTAGTAACAGGACTGTATGCTGGGTCATTAGGTAGTAACAGGGCTGTGTGGTGGGTCATTATGTAGTAACAGGGCTGTATGCTGGGTCATTAGGTAGTAACAGGGCTGTGTGGTGGGTCATTATGTAATAACAGGGCTGTGTGGTGGGTCATTAGGTAGTAACAGGGCTGTGTGCTGGGTCATTAGGTAGTAACAGGGCTGTGTGCTGGGTCATTAGGTAGTAACAGGGCTGAATGGTGGGTAATTAAGTGTGTAACAGGGCTGTGTGGTGGGTCATTATGTAGTAACAGGGCTGTGTGGTGGGTCATTATGTAGTAACAGGGCTGTGTGGTGGGTCATTTTGTAGTAACAGGGCTGTGTGGTGGGTCATTGGGTAGTAACAGGGCTGTGTGGTGGGTCATTAGGTAGTACCAGGGCTGTGTGGTGGGTCATTAGGTAGTACCAGGGCTGTGTGGTGGGTCATTAGGTAGTAACAGGGCTGTGTGGTGGGTCATTAGGTAGTACCAGGGCTGTGTGGTGGGTCATTAGGTAGAAAAAGGGCTGTGTGGTGGGTCATTAGGTAGTAAAAGGACTGTGTGGTGGGTCATTATGTAGTAACAGGGCTGTGTGGTGGGTCATTATGTAGTAACAGGGCTGTGTGGTGGGTCATTAGATAGTAACAGGACTGTGTGGTGGGTCATCAGGTAGTAACAGGGCTGTGTGGTGGTGTGGTGGGTCATTGGGTAGTACCAGGACTGTGTGGTGGTGTGGTGGGTCATTCGGTAGTAACAGGGCTGTGTGAGGGTCATTGGGTAGTAACAGGGCTGTGTGGTGGGTCATTGGGTAGTAACAGGGCTGTGTGGTGGTGTGGTGGGTCATTGGGTAGTACCAGGGCTGTGTGGTGGTGTGGTGGGTCATTGGGTAGTACCAGGACTGTGTGGTGGTGTGGTGGGTCATTGGGTAGTAACAGGGCTGTGTGGTGGGTCATTGGGTAGTAACAGGGCTGTGTGGTGGGTCATTGGGTAGTAACAGGACTGTGTGGTGGGTCATTGGGTAGTAACAGGGCTGTGTGGTGGGTCATGAGGTAGTACCAGGGCTGTGTGCTGGGTCATTATGTAGTAACAGGGCTGTGTGGTGGGTCATTAGGTAGTAACAGGGCTGTGTGGTGGGTCATTAGGTAGTACCAGGACTGTATGCTGAGTCATTGGGTAGTAACATGGCTGTGTGGTGGGTCATTGGGTAGTAACAGGGCTGTGTGGTGGGTCATTATGTAGTAACAGGGCTGTGTGCTGGGTCATTAGGTAATAACAGGGCTGTGTGGTGGGTCATTGGGTAGTAACAGGGCTGTGTGGTGGGTCATTATGTAGTAACAGGGCTGTGTGGTGGGTCATTGGGTAGTAACAGGGCTGTGTGGTGGGTCATTATGTAGTAACAGGGCTGTGTGGTGGGTCATTAGGTAGTAACAGGGCTGTGTGGTGGTGTGGTGGGTCATTATGTAGTAACAGGGCTGTGTGGTGGGTCATTATGTAATAACATGGCTGTGTGGTGGGTCATTAGGTAGTAACAGGGCTGTGTGGTGGGTCATTAGGTAGTAACAGGGCTGTGTGGTGGGTCTTTGGGTAGGTACAGGGCTGTGTGGTGGGTCATTAGGTAGTAACAGGACTGTGTGGTGGGTCATTAGGTAGTAACAGGGCTGTATGCTGGGTCATTATGTAGTAACAGGGCTGTGTGGTGGGTCATTAGGTAGTAACAGGGCTGTGTGGCGTGTCATTAGGTAGTAACAGGGCTGTGTGGTGGGTCATTAGGTAGTAACAGGGCTGTGTGGTGGGTCATTGGTTAGTAACAGGGCTGTGTGGTGGGTCATTATGTAGTAACAGGACTGTGTGGTGGGTCATTGGGTAGTAACAGGGCTGTGTGCTGGGTCATTATGTAGTAACAGGGCTGTGTGGTGGGTCATGAGGTAGTACCAGGGCTGTGTGGTGGGTCATTAGGTTGTAACAGGGCTGTTTGGTGGGTCATTATGTAGTAACAGGGCTGTGTGCTGGGTCAGTATGTAGTAACAGGGCTGTGTGGTGGGTCATTATGTAGTAACAGGGCTGTGTGGTGGGTCATTATGTAGTAACAGGGCTGTGTGGTGGGTCATTAGGTAGTAACAGGGCTGTGTGGTGGGTCATTATGTAGTACCAGGGCTGTGTGGTGGGTCATTGTGTAGTAACAGGACTGTATGCTGGGTCATTAGGTAGTAACAGGGCTGTGTGGTGGGTCATTATGTAGTAACAGGGCTGTGTGGTGGGTCATTAGGTAGTAACAGGGCTGTGTGGCGTGTCATTAGGTAGTAACAGGGCTGTGTGAGGGTCATTGGGTAGTAACAGGGCTGTGTGGTGGGTCATTGGGTAGTAACAGGGCTGTGTGGTGGTGTGGTGGGTCATTGGGTAGTACCAGGGCTGTGTGGTGGTGTGGTGGGTCATTGGGTAGTACCAGGACTGTGTGGTGGTGTGGTGGGTCATTGGGTAGTAACAGGGCTGTGTGGTGGGTCATTGGGTAGTAACAGGGCTGTGTGGTGGGTCATTGGGTAGTAACAGGACTGTGTGGTGGGTCATTGGGTAGTAACAGGGCTGTGTGGTGGGTCATGAGGTAGTACCAGGGCTGTGTGCTGGGTCATTATGTAGTAACAGGGCTGTGTGGTGGGTCATTAGGTAGTAACAGGGCTGTGTGGTGGGTCATTAGGTAGTACCAGGACTGTATGCTGAGTCATTGGGTAGTAACATGGCTGTGTGGTGGGTCATTGGGTAGTAACAGGGCTGTGTGGTGGGTCATTATGTAGTAACAGGGCTGTGTGCTGGGTCATTAGGTAATAACAGGGCTGTGTGGTGGGTCATTGGGTAGTAACAGGGCTGTGTGGTGGGTCATTATGTAGTAACAGGGCTGTGTGGTGGGTCATTGGGTAGTAACAGGGCTGTGTGGTGGGTCATTATGTAGTAACAGGGCTGTGTGGTGGGTCATTAGGTAGTAACAGGGCTGTGTGGTGGTGTGGTGGGTCATTATGTAGTAACAGGGCTGTGTGGTGGGTCATTATGTAATAACATGGCTGTGTGGTGGGTCATTAGGTAGTAACAGGGCTGTGTGGTGGGTTATTAGGTAGTAACAGGGCTGTGTGGTGGGTCTTTGGGTAGGTACAGGGCTGTGTGGTGGGTCATTAGGTAGTAACAGGACTGTGTGGTGGGTCATTAGGTAGTAACAGGGCTGTATGCTGGGTCATTATGTAGTAACAGGGCTGTGTGGTGGGTCATTAGGTAGTAACAGGGCTGTGTGGCGTGTCATTAGGTAGTAACAGGGCTGTGTGGTGGGTCATTAGGTAGTAACAGGGCTGTGTGGTGGGTCATTGGTTAGTAACAGGGCTGTGTGGTGGGTCATTATGTAGTAACAGGACTGTGTGGTGGGTCATTGGGTAGTAACAGGGCTGTGTGCTGGGTCATTATGTAGTAACAGGGCTGTGTGGTGGGTCATGAGGTAGTACCAGGGCTGTGTGGTGGGTCATTAGGTTGTAACAGGGCTGTTTGGTGGGTCATTATGTAGTAACAGGGCTGTGTGCTGGGTCAGTATGTAGTAACAGGGCTGTGTGGTGGGTCATTATGTAGTAACAGGGCTGTGTGGTGGGTCATTATGTAGTAACAGGGCTGTGTGGTGGGTCATTAGGTAGTAACAGGGCTGTGTGGTGGGTCATTATGTAGTACCAGGGCTGTGTGGTGGGTCATTGTGTAGTAACAGGACTGTATGCTGGGTCATTAGGTAGTAACAGGGCTGTGTGGTGGGTCATTATGTAGTAACAGGGCTGTATGCTGGGTCATTAGGTAGTAACAGGGCTGTGTGGTGGGTCATTATGTAATAACAGGGCTGTGTGGTGGGTCATTAGGTAGTAACAGGGCTGTGTGCTGGGTCATTAGGTAGTAACAGGGCTGTGTGCTGGGTCATTAGGTAGTAACAGGGCTGAATGGTGGGTAATTAAGTGTGTAACAGGGCTGTGTGGTGGGTCATTATGTAGTAACAGGGCTGTGTGGTGGGTCATTTTGTAGTAACAGGGCTGTGTGGTGGGTCATTGGGTAGTAACAGGGCTGTGTGGTGGGTCATTAGGTAGTACCAGGGCTGTGTGGTGGGTCATTAGGTAGTAACAGGGCTGTGTGGTGGGTCATTAGGTAGTACCAGGGCTGTGTGGTGGGTCATTAGGTAGAAACAGGGCTGTGTGGTGGGTCATTAGGTAGTACCATGGCTGTGTGGTGGGTCATTAGGTAGTACCAGGGCTGTTTGGTGGGTCATTGGGTAGTAACAGGGCTGTGTGGTGGGTCATTATGTAGTAACAGGGCTGTGTGGTGGGTCATTATGTAGTAACAGGGCTGTGTGGTGGTGTGGTGGGTCATTATGTAGTACCAGGGCTGTGTGGTGGGTCATTAGGTAGTAACAGGGCTGTGTGGTGGGTCATTAGGTAGTAACAGGGCTGAATGGTGGGTAATTAAGTGTGTAACAGGGCTGTGTGGTGGGTCATTATGTAGTAACAGGGCTGTGTGGTGGGTCATTATGTAGTAACAGGGCTGTGTGGTGGGTCATTTTGTAGTAACAGGGCTGTGTGGTGGGTCATTGGGTAGTAACAGGGCTGTGTGGTGGGTCATTAGGTAGTACCAGGGCTGTGTGGTGGGTCATTAGGTAGAAAAAGGGCTGTGTGGTGGGTCATTAGGTAGTAAAAGGACTGTGTGGTGGGACATCAGGTAGTAACAGGGCTGTGTGGTGGTGTGGTGGGTCATTGGGTAGTACCAGGACTGTGTGGTGGTGTGGTGGGTCATTCGGTAGTAACAGGGCTGTGTGAGGGTCATTGGGTAGTAACAGGGCTGTGTGGTGGGTCATTGGGTAGTAACAGGGCTGTGTGGTGGTGTGGTGGGTCATTGGGTAGTACCAGGGCTGTGTGGTGGTGTGGTGGGTCATTGGGTAGTACCAGGACTGTGTGGTGGTGTGGTGGGTCATTGGGTAGTAACAGGGCTGTGTGGTGGGTCATTGGGTAGTAACAGGGCTGTGTGGTGGGTCATTGGGTAGTAACAGGACTGTGTGGTGGGTCATTGGGTAGTAACAGGACTGTGTGGTGGGTCATGAGGTAGTACCAGGGCTGTGTGCTGGGTCATTATGTAGTAACAGGGCTGTGTGGTGGGTCATTAGGTAGTAACAGGGCTGTGTGGTGGGTCATTAGGTAGTACCAGGACTGTGTGCTGAGTCATTGGGTAGTAACATGGCTGTGTGGTGGGTCATTGGGTAGTAACAGGGCTGTGTGGTGGGTCATTATGTAGTAACAGGGCTGTGTGCTGGGTCATTAGGTAATAACAGGGCTGTGTGGTGGGTCATTGGGTAGTAACAGGGCTGTGTGGTGGGTCATTATGTAGTAACAGGGCTGTGTGGTGGGTCATTGGGTAGTAACAGGGCTGTGTGGTGGGTCATTATGTAGTAACAGGGCTGTGTGGTGGGTCATTAGGTAGTAACAGGGCTGTGTGGTGGGTCATTATGTAATAACAGGGCTGTGTGGTGGGTCATTAGGTAGTAACAGGGCTGTGTGCTGGGTCATTAGGTAGTAACAGGGCTGTGTGCTGGGTCATTAGGTAGTAACAGGGCTGAATGGTGGGTAATTAAGTGTGTAACAGGGCTGTGTGGTGGGTCATTATGTAGTAACAGGGCTGTGTGGTGGGTCATTTTGTAGTAACAGGGCTGTGTGGTGGGTCATTGGGTAGTAACAGGGCTGTGTGGTGGGTCATTAGGTAGTACCAGGGCTGTGTGGTGGGTCATTAGGTAGTAACAGGGCTGTGTGGTGGGTCATTAGGTAGTACCAGGGCTGTGTGGTGGGTCATTAGGTAGAAACAGGGCTGTGTGGTGGGTCATTAGGTAGTACCATGGCTGTGTGGTGGGTCATTAGGTAGTACCAGGGCTGTTTGGTGGGTCATTGGGTAGTAACAGGGCTGTGTGGTGGGTCATTATGTAGTAACAGGGCTGTGTGGTGGGTCATTATGTAGTAACAGGGCTGTGTGGTGGTGTGGTGGGTCATTATGTAGTACCAGGGCTGTGTGGTGGGTCATTAGGTAGTAACAGGGCTGTGTGGTGGGTCATTAGGTAGTAACAGGGCTGAATGGTGGGTAATTAAGTGTGTAACAGGGCTGTGTGGTGGGTCATTATGTAGTAACAGGGCTGTGTGGTGGGTCATTATGTAGTAACAGGGCTGTGTGGTGGGTCATTTTGTAGTAACAGGGCTGTGTGGTGGGTCATTGGGTAGTAACAGGGCTGTGTGGTGGGTCATTAGGTAGTACCAGGGCTGTGTGGTGGGTCATTAGGTAGAAAAAGGGCTGTGTGGTGGGTCATTAGGTAGTAAAAGGACTGTGTGGTGGGACATCAGGTAGTAACAGGGCTGTGTGGTGGTGTGGTGGGTCATTGGGTAGTACCAGGACTGTGTGGTGGTGTGGTGGGTCATTCGGTAGTAACAGGGCTGTGTGAGGGTCATTGGGTAGTAACAGGGCTGTGTGGTGGGTCATTGGGTAGTAACAGGGCTGTGTGGTGGTGTGGTGGGTCATTGGGTAGTACCAGGGCTGTGTGGTGGTGTGGTGGGTCATTGGGTAGTACCAGGACTGTGTGGTGGTGTGGTGGGTCATTGGGTAGTAACAGGGCTGTGTGGTGGGTCATTGGGTAGTAACAGGGCTGTGTGGTGGGTCATTGGGTAGTAACAGGACTGTGTGGTGGGTCATTGGGTAGTAACAGGACTGTGTGGTGGGTCATGAGGTAGTACCAGGGCTGTGTGCTGGGTCATTATGTAGTAACAGGGCTGTGTGGTGGGTCATTAGGTAGTAACAGGGCTGTGTGGTGGGTCATTAGGTAGTACCAGGACTGTGTGCTGAGTCATTGGGTAGTAACATGGCTGTGTGGTGGGTCATTGGGTAGTAACAGGGCTGTGTGGTGGGTCATTATGTAGTAACAGGGCTGTGTGCTGGGTCATTAGGTAATAACAGGGCTGTGTGGTGGGTCATTGGGTAGTAACAGGGCTGTGTGGTGGGTCATTATGTAGTAACAGGGCTGTGTGGTGGGTCATTGGGTAGTAACAGGGCTGTGTGGTGGGTCATTATGTAGTAACAGGGCTGTGTGGTGGGTCATTAGGTAGTAACAGGGCTGTGTGGTGGTGTGGTGGGTCATTATGTAGTAACAGGGCTGTGTGGTGGGTCATTATGTAATAACATGGCTGTGTGGTGGGTCATTAGGTAGTAACAGGGCTGTGTGGTGGGTCATTAGGTAGTAACAGGGCTGTGTGGTGGGTCTTTGGGTAGGTACAGGGCTGTGTGGTGGGTCATTAGGTAGTAACAGGACTGTGTGGTGGGTCATTAGGTAGTAACAGGGCTGTATGCTGGGTCATTATGTAGTAACAGGTCTGTGTGGTGGGTCATTAGGTAGTAACAGGGCTGTGTGGCGTGTCATTAGGTAGTAACAGGGCTGTGTGGTGGGTCATTAGGTAGTAACAGGGCTGTGTGGTGGGTCATTGGTTAGTAACAGGGCTGTGTGGTGGGTCATTATGTAGTAACAGGACTGTGTGGTGGGTCATTGGGTAGTAACAGGGCTGTGTGCTGGGTCATTATGTAGTAACAGGGCTGTGTGGTGGGTCATGAGGTAGTACCAGGGCTGTGTGGTGGGTCATTAGGTTGTAACAGGGCTGTTTGGTGGGTCATTATGTAGTAACAGGGCTGTGTGCTGGGTCAGTATGTAGTAACAGGGCTGTGTGGTGGGTCATTATGTAGTAACAGGGCTGTGTGGTGGGTCATTATGTAGTAACAGGGCTGTGTGGTGGGTCATTAGGTAGTAACAGGGCTGTGTGGTGGGTCATTATGTAGTACCAGGGCTGTGTGGTGGGTCATTGTGTAGTAACAGGACTGTATGCTGGGTCATTAGGTAGTAACAGGGCTGTGTGGTGGGTCATTATGTAGTAACAGGGCTGTATGCTGGGTCATTAGGTAGTAACAGGGCTGTGTGGTGGGTCATTATGTAGTAACAGGGCTGTGTGGTGGGTCATTAGGTAGTAACAGGGCTGTGTGCTGGGTCATTAGGTAGTAACAGGGCTGTGTGCTGGGTCATTAGGTAGTAACAGGGCTGAATGGTGGGTAAATAAGTGTGTAACAGGGCTGTGTGGTGGGTCATTATGTAGTAACAGGGCTGTGTGGTGGGTCATTATGTAGTAACAGGGCTGTGTGGTGGGTCATTTTGTAGTAACAGGGCTGTGTGGTGGGTCATTGGGTAGTAACAGGGCTGTGTGGTGGGTCATTAGGTAGTACCAGGGCTGTGTGGTGGGTCATTAGGTAGTAACAGGGCTGTGTGGTGGGTCATTAGGTAGTACCAGGGCTGTGTGGTGGGTCATTAGGTAGAAACAGGGCTGTGTGGTGGGTCATTAGGTAGTACCATGGCTGTGTGGTGGGTCATTAGGTAGTACCAGGGCTGTGTGGTGGGTCATTAGGTAGTACCATGGCTGTGTGGTGGGTCATTGAGTAGTAACAGGGCTGTTTGGTGGGTCATTATGTAGTAACAGGGCTGTGTGGTGGTTCATTATGTAGTAACAGGGCTGTGTGGTGGTGTGGTGGGTCATTATGTAGTAACAGGACTGTGTGGTGGGTCATTGAGTAGTAACAGGGCTGTGTGGTGGGTCATTATGTAGTAACAGGGCTGTGTGGTGGGTCATTGAGTAGTAACAGGGCTGTGTTGTGGGTCATTATGTAGTAACAGGGCTGTGTGGTGGGTCATTAGATAGTAACAGGACTGTGTGGTGGGTCATCAGGTAGTACCAGGACTGTGTGCTGAGTCATTGGGTAGTAACATGGCTGTGTGGTGGGTCATTGGGTAGTAACAGGGCTGTGTGGTGGGTCATTATGTAGTAACAGGGCTGTGTGCTGGGTCATTAGGTAATAACAGGGCTGTGTGGTGGGTCATTGGGTAGTAACAGGGCTGTGTGGTGGGTCATTATGTAGTAACAGGGCTGTGTGGCGGGTCATTGGGTAGTAACAGGGCTGTGTGGTGGGTCATTATGTAGTAACAGGGCTGTGTGGTGGGTCATTAGG
Source organism: Salvelinus fontinalis (assembly GCF_029448725.1). Classification (NCBI taxonomy): domain Eukaryota; kingdom Metazoa; phylum Chordata; class Actinopteri; order Salmoniformes; family Salmonidae; genus Salvelinus; species Salvelinus fontinalis. Next base: position 6,267,150 of record NC_074695.1, on the reverse strand, counting down.
TAGTAACAGGGCTGTGTGGTGGTGTGGTGGGTCATTATGTAGTAACAGGGCTGTGTGGTGGGTCATTATGTAATAACATGGCTGTGTGGTGGGTCATTAGGTAGTAACAGGGCTGTGTGGTGGGTCATTAGGTAGTAACAGGGCTGTGTGGTGGGTCTTTGGGTAGGTACAGGGCTGTGTGGTGGGTCATTAGGTAGTAACAGGACTGTGTGGTGGGTCATTAGGTAGTAACAGGGCTGTATGCTGGGTCATTATGTAGTAACAGGTCTGTGTGGTGGGTCATTAGGTAGTAACAGGGCTGTGTGGCGTGTCATTAGGTAGTAACAGGGCTGTGTGGTGGGTCATTAGGTAGTAACAGGGCTGTGTGGTGGGTCATTGGTTAGTAACAGGGCTGTGTGGTGGGTCATTATGTAGTAACAGGACTGTGTGGTGGGTCATTGGGTAGTAACAGGGCTGTGTGCTGGGTCATTATGTAGTAACAGGGCTGTGTGGTGGGTCATGAGGTAGTACCAGGGCTGTGTGGTGGGTCATTAGGTTGTAACAGGGCTGTTTGGTGGGTCATTATGTAGTAACAGGGCTGTGTGCTGGGTCAGTATGTAGTAACAGGGCTGTGTGGTGGGTCATTATGTAGTAACAGGGCTGTGTGGTGGGTCATTATGTAGTAACAGGGCTGTGTGGTGGGTCATTAGGTAGTAACAGGGCTGTGTGGTGGGTCATTATGTAGTACCAGGGCTGTGTGGTTGGTCATTGTGTAGTAACAGGACTGTATGCTGGGTCATTAGGTAGTAACAGGGCTGTGTGGTGGGTCATTATGTAGTAACAGGGCTGTATGCTGGGTCATTAGGTAGTAACAGGGCTGTGTGGTGGGTCATTATGTAGTAACAGGGCTGTGTGGTGGGTCATTAGGTAGTAACAGGGCTGTGTGCTGGGTCATTAGGTAGTAACAGGGCTGTGTGCTGGGTCATTAGGTAGTAACAGGGCTGAATGGTGGGTAATTAAGTGTGTAACAGGGCTGTGTGGTGGGTCATTATGTAGTAACAGGGCTGTGTGGTGGGTCATTATGTAGTAACAGGGCTGTGTGGTGGGTCATTTTGTAGTAACAGGGCTGTGTGGTGGGTCATTGGGTAGTAACAGGGCTGTGTGGTGGGTCATTAGGTAGTACCAGGGCTGTGTGGTGGGTCATTAGGTAGTAACAGGGCTGTGTGGTGGGTCATTAGGTAGTACCAGGGCTGTGTGGTGGGTCATTAGGTAGAAACAGGGCTGTGTGGTGGGTCATTAGGTAGTACCATGGCTGTGTGGTGGGTCATTAGGTAGTAACAGGGCTGTGTGGTGGGTCATTATGTAGTAACAGGGCTGTGTGGTGGTGTGGTGGGTCATTATGTAGTACCAGGGCTGTGTGGTGGGTCATTAGGTAGTAACAGGGCTGTGTGGTGGGTCATTGAGTAGTAACAGGGCTGTTTGGTGGGTCATTATGTAGTAACAGGGCTGTGTGGTGGTTCATTATGTAGTAACAGGGCTGTGTGGTGGTGTGGTGGGTCATTATGTAGTAACAGGACTGTGTGGTGGGTCATTGAGTAGTAACAGGGCTGTGTGGTGGGTCATTATGTAGTAACAGGGCTGTGTGGTGGGTCATTGAGTAGTAACAGGGCTGTGTTGTGGGTCATTATGTAGTAACAGGGCTGTGTGGTGGGTCATTAGATAGTAACAGGACTGTGTGGTGGGTCATCAGGTAGTAACAGGGCTATGTGGTGGTGTGGTGGGTCATTGGGTAGTACCAGGACTGTGTGGTGGTGTGGTGGGTCATTGGGTAGTACCAGGGCTGTGTGGTGGTATGGTGGGTCATTGGGTAGTAACAGGGCTGTGTGGTGGGTCATTGGGTAGTAACAGGGCTGTGTGGTGGGTCATGAGGTAGTACCAGGGCTGTGTGCTGGGTCATTATGTAGTAACAGGGCTGTGTGGTGGGTCATTCGGTAGTAACAGGGCTGTGTGGTGGGTCATTATGTAGTAACAGGGCTGTGTGGTGGGTCATTATGTAGTAACAGGGCTGTGTGGTGGGTCATTAGGTAGTAACAGGGCTTTGTGGTGGGTCATTATGTAGTAACAGGGCTGTGTGGTGGGTCATTATGTAGTAACAGGGCTGTGTGGTGGGTCATTATGTAGTAACAGGGCTGTGTGGTGGGTCATTATGTAGTAACAGGGCTGTGTGGTGGGTCATTAGTTAGTAACAGGGCTGTGTGGTGGGTCATTATGTAGTACCAGGGCTGTGTGGTGGGTCATTGTGTAGTAACAGGACTGTATGCTGGGTCATTAGGTAGTAACAGGGCTGTGTGGTGGGTCATTATGTAGTAACAGGGCTGTATGCTGGGTCATTAGGTAGTAACAGGGCTGTGTGGTGGGTCATTATGTAATAACAGGGCTGTGTGGTGGGTCATTAGGTAGTAACAGGGCTGTGTGGTGGGTCATTATGTAGTAACAGGGCTGTGTGGTGGGTCATTATGTAGTAACAGGGCTGTGTGGTGGGTCATTATGTAGTAACAGGGCTGTGTGGTGGGTCATTATGTAGTAACAGGGCTGTGTGGTGGGTCATTGGGTAGTAACAGGGATGTGTGCTGGGTCATTGGGTAGTAACAGGGCTGTGTGGTGGGTCATTATGTAGTAACAGGGCTGTGTGCTGGGTCATTATGTAGTAACAGGGCTGTGTGGTGGGTCATTATGTAGTAACAGGGCTGTGTGGTGAGTCATTATGTAATAACAGGGCTGTGTGGTGGTGTGGTGGGTCATTAGGTAGTAACAGGGCTGTGTGGTGGGTCATTAGGTAGTAACAGGGCTGTGTGGTGGGTCATTATGTAGTAACAGGGCTGTGTGGTGGGTCATTGGGTAGTAACAGGGCTGTGTGGTGGGTCATTATGTAGTAACAGGGCTGTGTGGTGGGTCATTAGGTAGTAACAGGGGTGTGTGGTGGTGTGGTGGGTCATTATGTAGTAACAGGGCTGTGTTGTGGGTCATTATGTAATAACATGGCTGTGTGGTGGGTCATTAGGTAGTAACAGGGCTGTGTGGTGGGTCATTAGGTAGTAACAGGGCTGTGTGGTGGGTCATTGGGTAGGTACAGGGCTGTGTGGTGGGTCATTAGGTAGTAACAGGGCTGTATGCTGGGTCATTATGTAGTAACAGGGCTGTGTGGTGGGTCATTAGGTAGTAACAGGGCTGTGTGGTGTGTCATTAGGTAGTAACAGGGCTGTGTGGTGTGTCATTAGGTAGTAACAGGGCTGTGTGGTGGGTCATTAGGTAGTACCAGGGCTGTGTGGTGGGTCATTAGGTAGTAACAGGGCTGTATGGTGGGTCATTATGTAGTAACAGGGCTGTGTGGTGGGTCATTAGGTAGTACCAGAGCTGTGTGGTGGGTCATTAGGTAGTACCAGGGCTGTGTGGTGGGTCATTGGGTAGTAACAGGGCTGTGTGGTGGGTCATTATGTAGTAACAGGGCTGTGTGGTGGGTCATTATGTAGTAACAGGGCTGTGTGGTGGTGTGGTGGGTCATTATGTAGTACCAGGGCTGTGTGGTGGGTCATTATGTAGTAACAAGGCTGTGTGGTGGGTCATTGAGTAGTAACAGGGCTGTGTGGTGGGTCATTATGTAGTAACAGGGCTGTGTGGTGGGTCAATATGTAGTAACAGGGCTGTGTGGTGGTGTGGTGGGTCATTATGTAGTAACAGGACTGTGTGGTGGGTCATTGAGTAGTAACAGGGCTGTGTGGTGGGTCATTATGTAGTAACAGGGCTGTGTGGTGGGTCATTGAGTAGTAACAGGGCTGTGTGGTGGGTCATTATGTAGTAACAGGGCTGTGTGGTGGATCATTATGTAGTAACAGGGCTGTGTGGTGTGTCATTAGGTAGTAACAGGACTGTGTGGTGGGTCATCAGGTAGTAACAGGGCTGTGTGGTGGTGTGGTGGGTCATTGGGTAGTACCAGGACTGTGTGGTGGTGTGGTGGGTCATTCGGTAGTAACAGGGCTGTGTGAGGGTCATTGGGTAGTAACAGGGCTGTGTGGTGGGTCATTGGGTAGTAACAGGGCTGTGTGGTGGTGTGGTGGGTCATTGGGTAGTACCAGGGCTGTGTGGTGGTGTGGTGGGTCATTGGGTAGTACCAGGACTGTGTGGTGGTGTGGTGGGTCATTGGGTAGTAACAGGGCTGTGTGGTGGGTCATTGGGTAGTAACAGGGCTGTGTGGTGGGTCATTGGGTAGTAACAGGACTGTGTGGTGGGTCATTGGGTAGTAACAGGGCTGTGTGGTGGGTCATGAGGTAGTACCAGGGCTGTGTGCTGGGTCATTATGTAGTAACAGGGCTGTGTGGTGGGTCATTAGGTAGTAACAGGGCTGTGTGGTGGGTCATTAGGTAGTACCAGGACTGTGTGCTGAGTCATTGGGTAGTAACATGGCTGTGTGGTGGGTCATTGGGTAGTAACAGGGCTGTGTGGTGGGTCATTATGTAGTAACAGGGCTGTGTGCTGGGTCATTAGGTAATAACAGGGCTGTGTGGTGGGTCATTGGGTAGTAACAGGGCTGTGTGGTGGGTCATTATGTAGTAACAGGGCTGTGTGGTGGGTCATTGGGTAGTAACAGGGCTGTGTGGTGGGTCATTATGTAGTAACAGGGCTGTGTGGTGGGTCATTAGGTAGTAACAGGGCTGTGTGGTGGTGTGGTGGGTCATTATGTAGTAACAGGGCTGTGTGGTGGGTCATTATGTAATAACATGGCTGTGTGGTGGGTCATTAGGTAGTAACAGGGCTGTGTGGTGGGTCATTAGGTAGTAACAGAGCTGTGTGGTGGGTCTTTGGGTAGGTACAGGGCTGTGTGGTGGGTCATTAGGTAGTAACAGGACTGTGTGGTGGGTCATTAGGTAGTAACAGGGCTGTATGCTGGGTCATTATGTAGTAACAGGGCTGTGTGGTGGGTCATTAGGTAGTAACAGGGCTGTGTGGCGTGTCATTAGGTAGTAACAGGGCTGTGTGGTGGGTCATTAGGTAGTAACAGGGCTGTGTGGTGGGTCATTGGTTAGTAACAGGGCTGTGTGGTGGGTCATTATGTAGTAACAGGACTGTGTGGTGGGTCATTGGGTAGTAACAGGGCTGTGTGCTGGGTCATTATGTAGTAACAGGGCTGTGTGGTGGGTCATGAGGTAGTACCAGGGCTGTGTGGTGGGTCATTAGGTTGTAACAGGGCTGTTTGGTGGGTCATTATGTAGTAACAGGGCTGTGTGCTGGGTCATTATGTAGTAACAGGGCTGTGTGGTGGGTCATTAGGTAGTAACAGGGCTGTGTGGTGGGTCATTATGTAGTACCAGGGCTGTGTGGTGGGTCATTAGGTTGTAACAGGGCTGTTTGGTGGGTCATTATGTAGTAACAGGGCTGTGTGGTGGGTCATTATGTAGTAACAGGGCTGTGTGGTGGGTCATTAGGTAGTAACAGGGCTGTGTGGTGGGTCATTATGTAGTACCAGGGCTGTGTGGTGGGTCATTGTGTAGTAACAGGACTGTATGCTGGGTCATTAGGTAGTAACAGGGCTGTGTGGTGGGTCATTATGTAGTAACAGGGCTGTATGCTGGGTCATTAGGTAGTAACAGGGCTGTGTGGTGGGTCATTATGTAATAACAGGGCTGTGTGGTGGGTCATTAGGTAGTAACAGGGCTGTGTGGTGGGTCATTATGTAGTAACAGGGCTGTGTGGTGGGTCATTATGTAGTAACAGGGCTGTGTGGTGGGTCATTATGTAGTAACAGGGCTGTGTGGTGGGTCATTATGTAGTAACAGGGCTGTGTAGTGGGTCATTGGGTAGTAACAGGGATGTGTGCTGGGTCATTGGGTAGTAACAGGGCTGTGTGGTGGGTCATTATGTAGTAACAGGGCTGTGTGCTGGGTCATTATGTAGTAACAGGGCTGTGTGGTGGGTCATTATGTAGTAACAGGGCTGTGTGGTGAGTCATTATGTAATAACAGGGCTGTGTGGTTGTGTGGTGGGTCATTAGGTAGTAACAGGGCTGTGTGGTGGGTCATTAGGTAGTAACAGGGCTGTGTGGTGGGTCATTATGTAGTAACAGGGCTGTGTGGTGGGTCATTGGGTAGTAACAGGGCTGTGTGGTGGGTCATTATGTAGTAACAGGGCTGTGTGGTGGGTCATTAGGTAGTAACAGGGCTGTGTGGTGGTGTGGTGGGTCATTATGTAGTAACAGGGCTGTGTTGTGGGTCATTATGTAATAACATGGCTGTGTGGTGGGTCATTAGGTAGTAACAGGGCTGTGTGGTGGGTCATTAGGTAGTAACAGGGCTGTGTGGTGGGTCATTGGGTAGGTACAGGGCTGTGTGGTGGGTCATTAGGTAGTAACAGGGCTGTATGCTGGGTCATTATGTAGTAACAGGGCTGTGTGGTGGGTCATTAGGTAGTAACAGGGCTGTGTGGTGGGTCATTAGGTAGTAACAGGGCTGTGTGGTGTGTCATTAGGTAGTAACAGGGCTGTGTGGTGGGTCATTAGGTAGTAACAGGGCTGTGTGGTGGGTCATTAGGTAGTACCAGGGCTGTGTGGTGGGTCATTAGGTAGTAACAGGGCTGTGTGGTGGGTCATTAGGTAGTACCAGGGCTGTGTGGTGGGTCATTAGGTAGCAACAGGGCTGTGTGGTGGGTCATTATGTAGTAACAGGGCTGTGTGGTGGGTCATTAGGTAGTACCAGGGCTGTGTGGTGGGTCATTAGGTAGTACCAGGGCTGTGTGGTGGGTCATTGGGTAGTAGCAGGGCTGTGTGGTGGGTCATTATGTAGTAACAGGGCTGTGTGCTGGGTCATTATGTAGTAACAGGGCTGTGTGGTGGTGTGGTGGGTCATTATGTAGTAACAGGACTGTGTGGTGGGTCATTGAGTAGTAACAGGGCTGTGTGGTGGGTCATTATGTAGTAACAGGGCTGTGTGGTGGGTCATTGAGTAGTAACATGGCTGTGTGGTGGGTCATTATGTAGTAACAGGGCTGTGTGGTGGGTCATTAGGTAGTAACAGGACTGTGTGGTGGGTCATCAGGTAGTAACAGGACTGTGTGGTGGTGTGGTGGGTCATTGGGTAGTAACAGGGCTGTGTGGTGGGTCATTGGGTAGTACCAGGGCTGTGTGGTGGGTCATTAGGTTGTAACAGGGCTGTTTGGTGGGTCATTATGTAGTAACAGGGCTGTGTGGTGGGTCATTATGTAGTAACAGGGCTGTGTGGTGGGTCATTAGGTAGTAACAGGGCTGTGTGGTGGGTCATTATGTAGTACCAGGGCTGTGTGGTGGGTCATTGTGTAGTAACAGGACTGTATGCTGGGTCATTAGGTAGTAACAGGGCTGTGTGGTGGGTCATTATGTAGTAACAGGGCTGTATGCTGGGTCATTAGGTAGTAACAGGGCTGTGTGGTGGGTCATTATGTAATAACAGGGCTGTGTGGTGGGTCATTAGGTAGTAACAGGGCTGTGTGGTGGGTCATTATGTAGTAACAGGGCTGTGTGGTGGGTCATTATGTAGTAACAGGGCTGTGTGGTGGGTCATTATGTAGTAACAGGGCTGTGTGGTGGGTCATTATGTAGTAACAGGGCTGTGTAGTGGGTCATTGGGTAGTAACAGGGATGTGTGCTGGGTCATTGGGTAGTAACAGGGCTGTGTGGTGGGTCATTATGTAGTAACAGGGCTGTGTGCTGGGTCATTATGTAGTAACAGGGCTGTGTGGTGGGTCATTATGTAGTAACAGGGCTGTGTGGTGAGTCATTATGTAATAACAGGGCTGTGTGGTGGTGTGGTGGGTCATTAGGTAGTAACAGGGCTGTGTGGTGGGTCATTAGGTAGTAACAGGGCTGTGTGGTGGGTCATTATGTAGTAACAGGGCTGTGTGGTGGGTCATTGGGTAGTAACAGGGCTGTGTGGTGGGTCATTATGTAGTAACAGGGCTGTGTGGTGGGTCATTAGGTAGTAACAGGGCTGTGTGGTGGTGTGGTGGGTCATTATGTAGTAACAGGGCTGTGTTGTGGGTCATTATGTAATAACATGGCTGTGTGGTGGGTCATTAGGTAGTAACAGGGCTGTGTGGTGGGTCATTAGGTAGTAACAGGGCTGTGTGGTGGGTCATTGGGTAGGTACAGGGCTGTGTGGTGGGTCATTAGGTAGTAACAGGGCTGTATGCTGGGTCATTATGTAGTAACAGGGCTGTGTGGTGGGTCATTAGGTAGTAACAGGGCTGTGTGGTGGGTCATTAGGTAGTAACAGGGCTGTGTGGTGTGTCATTAGGTAGTAACAGGGCTGTGTGGTGGGTCATTAGGTAGTAACAGGGCTGTGTGGTGGGTCATTAGGTAGTACCAGGGCTGTGTGGTGGGTCATTAGGTAGTAACAGGGCTGTGTGGTGGGTCATTAGGTAGTACCAGGGCTGTGTGGTGGGTCATTAGGTAGCAACAGGGCTGTGTGGTGGGTCATTATGTAGTAACAGGGCTGTGTGGTGGGTCATTAGGTAGTACCAGGGCTGTGTGGTGGGTCATTAGGTAGTACCAGGGCTGTGTGGTGGGTCATTGGGTAGTAACAGGGCTGTGTGGTGGGTCATTATGTAGTAACAGGGCTGTGTGCTGGGTCATTATGTAGTAACAGGGCTGTGTGGTGGTGTGGTGGGTCATTATGTAGTAACAGGACTGTGTGGTGGGTCATTGAGTAGTAACAGGGCTGTGTGGTGGGTCATTATGTAGTAACAGGGCTGTGTGGTGGGTCATTGAGTAGTAACATGGCTGTGTGGTGGGTCATTATGTAGTAACAGGGCTGTGTGGTGGGTCATTAGGTAGTAACAGGACTGTGTGGTGGGTCATCAGGTAGTAACAGGACTGTGTGGTGGTGTGGTGGGTCATTGGGTAGTAACAGGGCTGTGTGGTGGGTCATTGGGTAGCAACAGGGCTGTGTGGTGGGTCATTATGTAGTAACAGGACTGTGTGGTGGGTCATTGGGTAGTAACAGGGCTGTGTGGTGGGTCATTGGGTAGTAACAGGGCTGTGTGGTGGGTCATGAGGTAGTACCAGGGCTGTGTGGTGGGTCATTAGGTAGTAACAGGGCTGTTTGGTGGGTCATTATGTAGTAACAGGGCTGTGTGCTGGGTCATTATGTAGTAACAGGGCTGTGTGGTGGGTCATTAGGTAGTAACAGGGCTGTGTGGTGGGTCATTAGGTAGTACCAGGACTGTGTGGTGGGTCATTAGGTAGTAACAGGGCTGTGTGGTGGGTCATGAGGTAGTAACAGGGCTGTGTGGTGGGTCATGAGGTAGTAACAGGGCTGTGTGGTGGGTCATTATGTAGTAACAGGGCTGTGTGCTGGGTCATTAGGTAATAACAGGGCTGTGTGGTGGGTCATTGGGTAGTAACAGGGCTGTGTGGTGGTATGGTGGGTCATTGGGTAGTATCAGGGCTGTGTGGTGGTATGGTGGGTCATTGGGTAGTACCAGGGCTGTGTGGTGGTATGGTGGGTCATTGGGTAGTACCATCGCTGTGTGGTGGTATGGTGGGTCATTGGGTAGTACCAGGACTGTGTGGTGGTGTGGTGGGTCATTGGGTAGTAACAGGGCTGTGTGGTGGGTCATTGGGTAGTACCAGGACTGTGTGGTGGTGTGGTGGGTCATTGGGTAGTAACAGGGATGTGTGCTGGGTCATTGGGTAGTAACAGGCCTGTGTGGTGGTGTGGTGGGTCATTGGGTAGTAACAGGGCTGTGTGGTGGGTCATTGGGTAGTACCAGGACTGTGTGGTGGTGTGCTGAGTCACACTGTGTAGACGATGACTGTTGATTAATGTGAACTTTCAACAAAAAAAATCTCAAATGAAGAAAAAAAAAGCCTCTTCTGCTTGCTCTCTTTTTTTCTTTATTGATTGGTATCTCTAGTAGACACTTATGCAGAGTGACTGACAGGAGCAATTAGGGTTAATCCCCGAAGGTCGATATCAGCGCCGGCGCGGAAAGTTAGCACCATAATAAAAATAGCCATCATTTTAAGCTGGTGATATCCTTTTTCTTTTCTCAACCCGCCGCATCTGCGTATGTCTCCCTTCCCGCATCAGCAGTGAAAGTCGACAGAGCTAGAGCCGTGTTTGTCAGACCATGAAACATCCCCGAAATCGGTCTTCTCACGAAATCGTCTGCAGCGAGCTATTTACGAGCCCTTTCACGGAAAAGATGAGACTCTCACGAACGTGATGATGTTCTCTGTTTTGCTCTACGAACTTCCACAAGCGGATCAGACTACTTCTGTCTGTAGCCTCTGAACAGTTTGGGCTACACAGTAATAGCAAAAAATTATAATTGGTATGACATTCTTAATAAAACTTTTTCGTATAGTTTAGTAGAACCATGTATTTCTCTCTCTATTTATTTATTGGTGTTTCTCTTTTTTGACATGCTTAGCAGACACTCTTATCCCAGAGTATCTTATTGGAGCCATTCGGACTAAGTGCCTTGCTCACATTTCAGGTTACTGGTCCAACGCTCTAAACCTCTAGGCTACCTATCTATCTCTCTCTCTATCTCTCTCTGTCTCCCTGTGTTTGTGGGTCCAGTTCTCTGCCTGTCTAGTTCCCTCTGCCTGCGTTCCAAATGAGCCTTCTGTATTCCTCTGCTCTCTGCTCTCTCTGGTTATGCTCAAAGAGACGGGAAGAGTCAGAAACATGATTTCTTTCACAGTGCAATTAGAGACTTTCATGATCTAATAAAATTGCAAAATAATCCATTAATTGAGGACAGGATGTTGGTGTGTGTGTGTGTGTGTGTGTTTGTACGTTTGTGTGTAGTCAAAAATTAGAGTGAACAAATGTGAACGACAATGAATGCCATTGATGAAGATGCCTCTAGCGACGCCGGCCTGGTATGTTGATGCAATATAGCATTGCCAGGATGGGATGGCTGTATATTTGCATCTCACAGGAGATTGCCAAGCATTTGCCGTGGCAATCTCCGGGACGAGACCATCCCACGGAAGTCCTGGGGTCAGTGATGCCGGGAGAGATGTGAAGATTTATGAAAACTTTTAATGGACTGAATTAATGTTGTCTGGTATGAATTAAATTGTCATGTTTTGGATTTTTCAAGAGTTGATAAAGAGCTATGAATGTTGATATGATTTATTCATATTTTATTTATGTACTGTAAGTGCTATGGCTTTATTGTTACAGAGAAACGGTGTTATTCTGTTCGTCAGACGGCGGTCAAGCCCACTGGCCAATCACACTGGCTCCAGGTCATCTACAAGGCCCACTGGCCAAACACACTGGCTCCAGGTCATCTATAAGTCTTTTGCTAGGTAAAGCTCCGCCTTATCTCAGCTCACTGGTCACCATAGCAACACCCACCCGTAGCAGGCGCTCCAGCAGGTATATCTCACGGGTCATCCCCAAAACCAACACTTGCTTTGGTTGCCTTTCCTTCCATTTCTCTGCTGCCAATGACTGGAACGAATTGCAAAATCACTGAAGCTGTAGACTTATATCTCCCTCTCTAACTTTAAGCATCAGCTGTCTGAGCAGCTCACCGATCACTGTATATGTACACAGCCAATCTGTAAATAGCACACCCAACTACCTCATCCCCATATTGTTTTTTTATCTTCTTGTTCTTTTGCACCCCAGTATCTCTACTTGCACATCATCATCTGCATATCTATCACTCCAGTGTTAATGTTAAATTGTAATTATTTTGCCTCTATGGCCTATTTATGTCTACCTCCCTTATCTTCTACATTTGCACACACTGTACATCGATTTTTATATTGTGTTATTGACTGTATGTTTGTGTATGTGTAACTCTGTTGTTTGTGTCACACTGCTTTGCTTTATCTTGGCCAGGTCGCAGTTGTAAATGAGAACTTGTTCTCCAATGGCCTACCTGGTTAAATAAAGGAGAAATAAAATAAATAAATAAATACAAGTTCAAAAAGGAACGACACAGGGGTGAGCTCCTATCATACAGTTTTGAGGAGTGGTGATTAGTTTAGAGAATGCATGAGAATTTGCATGGCTTTAAAAAAAGAAAGAAATCGGGCCAATTACACAGTAGGAGATTTGGGGATTTGGAGCTTTTGGAAGAATAAAAGCTTTGTTGAAACATTGTTCATGGAGTCATTGTTAAAAATTCTTAGGGCTGCAAACCCGTTAACGGGATCTATATGACAACAGCCAGTGAAAGTGCAGGGCGCCAAATTCAAACAAACGAAATCTCATAATTAAAGTATTTCAGACCATTTTAAAGAGACACTTGTTGTTAATCCCACCACACTGTTCAATTTCAAAAAGGCTTTACAGCGAAAGCACCACAAACAATTATATTAGGTCACCGCAAAATCACAGAAAAACACAGCAATTTTTCCGGCTAAAGACAGGAGTCACAAAAAGCAGAAATAGAGATAAAATGAATCACTAACCTTTGATGATCTTCATCAGATGACACTCATAGGACTTCATATAACACAATACATATATGTTTTGTTCGATAAAGTTCATATTTATATCCAAAAACCTCAGTTTACATTGGCGCCATGTTCAGAAATGCATCCAAAATATCCAGAGAAATTGCAGAGAGCCACATCAAATAACAGAAACACTCATCATAAACTTCGATGAAAGATACATGTTTTACATAGAATAAAAGATACACTTGTTCTTAATGCAACCGCTGTGTCAGATTTCAAAAAAGCTTTACGGCAAAAGCACAATATTCAATAATCTGAGCACAGCGTTCAGCCACAAAAGCAAGCCATACAGTTACCAGCCAAATTGTGGAGTCAACAAAAGTCATAAATAGCATTATAAATCTTCACTTACCTTTGCTGATCTTCGTCGGAATGCACTCCCAGGACTCCCACTTCCACAAGAAATGTTTGTTTTGTTCGGTAATGTCCATCATTTATGTCCAAATTGCTTCTTTTGTTAGCGCGTTTGGTAAACAAATCCAAAGTCACAAAGCGCGTTCACTAAAAGCAGACAAAATGTCAAAAAGATCCGTAAGAGTCAGTAGAAACATGTCAAACGATGTATTGAATCAATCTTTAGGATGTTTTTAACATAAATCTTCAATAATGTTCCAACCCGAGAATTCCATTGTCTTCAGAAGTGCGATTGAACAGAGCTCCCTCTCATGTGAACGCGCATGGTCAGTGCATGTTCAGGTCATGGCAGACCTTACTCATTCCCCTCTCATTCGGCCCCACTTCACAGTAGAAGCATCAGACATGGTTCTAAAGACTGGTGACATCTAGTGGAAGCCGTAGGAAGTACAAACTGACCCATATCCCACTGTGTATTCGATAGGCGATGAGTTGAAAACCTACAAAGCTCAGATTTCCCACTTCCTGGTTGGATTTTTTTCTCAGGTTTTTGTCTGCCATATGAGTTCTGTTATACTCACAGACATTATTCAAACAGTTTTAGAAATGTCATTGTTTTCTATCCAATACTACTAATAATATGCATATATTAGCAACTGGGACTGAGGAGCAGGCAGTTTACTCTGGGCACCTTTTCATCCAAGCTACTCAATACTGCCCCTGTAGCCGTAAGAATTTATTAACCAATTTCCTGATGTACGCTTGTATGTCATAGGGGTGTATTTTCTACACTGTTAACTTCTCTGGGATAGTTGGGACGCTAGCGTCCCACTTGACAAGCACCCCCAACCCCTCCCCCCACTGATTAGCATTGCTAGCATAGCATCACAATTAAATAGTAGCATCTAAATATCATTAAATCACAAGTCCAAGACACCAAATGAAAGATACAGATCTTGTGAATAAAGCCATCATTTCTGATTTTTAAAATGTTTTACAGGGAAGACAAAATATGTAAATCTATTAGCTAACCACGTTAGCAAAAGACACCACTTTTCTAACTCCATCAGTTTCTTACTCCATCAGGTGCTATCACAAATTCGACCAAATAAAGATATTGATAGCCACTAACCAAGAAAAAACCTCATCAGATGACAGTCTGATAACATATTTATTGTATAGCATAGGTTTTGTTAGAAAAATGTGCATATTTCAGGTATAAATCATAGTTTGCCATTGCAGCCACCATCACAAATCTCACCAAAGCGACTAGAATTACTACAGAGAGCAACGTGTATTACCAATTTACTCATCATAAAACATTTCTTAAAAATACATAGCGCATAGCAATGGAAAGACACAGATCTTGTGAATTCAGACAATATTTCAGATGTTCTAAGTGTTTTACAGCGAAAACACAATAAATCCTTATATTAGCATACCACATGTGCAAACGTTACCCGAGCATTGATTCAAGCCAAAGAGAGCGATAACGTTATCATCGCCAAAATATATAAATTTTTTCACAAACCTTCTCAGAATTCTTCCGATGACACTCCTGTAACATCATATTACAACATACATATAGAGTTTGTTCGAAAATGTGCATATTTAGCCACAAAAAAACGTGGTTATACAATGACAATAGTAGCCAACCTGGGCCGAAAACGTCGGCCGCCATCTTTGACAGTGATCTGGTCTAATGAATAACTATTCATAAACTTGACAAAAAAAATATAAGTTGGACAGCTACCGAAAGACAAATTAGTTCTTAATGCAATCGCTGAATTACATTTCTAAAATTATCCTTACTGTGCAATACAGGGTTCGCCAAGAGAAGCTAAATCAAAAAAAATGGCGGAATATGCGTTTAACATTTTTCTACAGAACAACGAATTATCATCATAAATAGTTCTTACTATGAGCTGATCTTCCATCAGAATCTTGGGCAATGAATCCTTTCTCCGGTCTAATCGTCTTTTGGTCGAAAGATGTCCTCTTGCCCTGTCGAAATGGCCACTAACGTTCGGCATGTACTGGAAACGTGCCCAGCCGTTCAAAGTGCATCAAAAAGAAATGACTCAAAATCGCACTAAACAGATATAAATTGCTATAAAATGGTTTAAATTAACCTTTTACGGGGGCAGCCCGACACCGGTACACTTATGACAACATCCAACTCAAAGTGCAGGGCGCGAAATTCAAAATCTATTTTTTTTAAATATTTAACTTTCACACATTAACAAGTCCAAGACACCAGATGAAAGGTGCACATCTTGTGAATCAAGCCAACATGTCCGATTTTTTTAATGTTTTACAGGGAAGACAAAATATGTAAATCTATTAGCTAACCACGTTAGCAAAAGACACAACTTTTTCTAACTCCATCAGTTTCTTACTCCATCAGGTGCTATCACAAATTCGACCAAATAAAGATATAAATAGCCACTAACCAAGAAACAAATTCATCAGATGACAGTCTGATAACATATTTATTGTATAGCATATGTTTTGTTCGAAAAATTTGCATATTTCATGTATAAACCATAGTTTACATTTCAGCTACAATCCGAAATTGCACCAAAAGCAGCCATAATATTTACAGACACCAATGTCAAATAGCTAATTACTCATCATAAAATATTTCTGAAAAAAACATAGTCTGCAGCAATTTAAAGACAGGCATCTTGTGATTCCAAACAATATTTCCGATTTATTAAATGTTTTACAGCGCAAACAAAATGTATCGCTATATTAGCGTAGCTACAATAGACAGAAATAATTGGGCGCCCACGGCCAGTTCACATGCACAACAGATATATGAAATAACATCATAAAATGGGTCTTACTTTTGCTGATCTTTCATCAGAATGTTGAAGAACGTGTCCTCTGTCCAGATGAGTTGTTGTTTCAATTCAGAATGGCAAATGTCCCTCTTCAATTAGCATTGGCACTAGCCGAGTGGCATAAATTTCTCCAACGTAAACACAGTTAGAGGACGGAACACGGCAAAACTCCGAATAAAGTTTCAATAATCTGATTAAACTATATTGAAAAAACATACATTACGATGATATGGTCACATGTATCAAAAAAAATTAGAGCCGGAGAAGTTAGCCGTTCGTTACCAAGGCAAAACAGAAATCAATCCCACTTCCTTCAGAGTACCGGAAGTGGACCGTCACGTCAAAGAAATAGTTTTTTTTCCACCACAGACCAAGAGGAGCAAAAAAAATTATTCTCTGACATCCTCTTTACACCAATAGGAAGGCGTATAGAGTGTCAGCAGACTCCTAAGTGTTAAGACCATGTATAGGCATCAGGTTGAAAAGAGCATCGATTTCTGACATTTCACTTCCTGGTCAGGAAAAGTGCTGCAGAAGGACTTCTGTTTCACTCAGAGAAATAATTCCAACTCTTTTAGAAACTAGAAAGTGTTTTCTATCCAAAAAGAATAATAATATTCATATTGCACGAGCAAGATTTGAGTAGGAGGCCGTTTGAAATGGGCACGATTTCACTGGCTACTCAACACTTTGCCTTGCAGCCATAAGAAGTTTTAACTACCTTACGATGTTTTTAACACCTATAACGAGTAAAAACATGACCGGCGATTTAGAAGTGGCTAAACCAAAGCTTGGAAAGAGAGCCAGTCCGACGTCCATCGTGCGTCAGGCGCAGGAAGAAAAGCTACTTCCGCCGTGTGCTCTTTTATACAGGCCCTGATTGCGCAATCGACTCCATTCAAATTGTCACCTCTTACTGACATCTAGAGGAAGGCGTAGGCAGTGTTTGTATCCTCATAGCATTTACAGGGACCTTAAAACTGACCTGGGACCAGGGGCCAAGATTTCTGAAATCTCACTCCCTGTCAGGAAAAGTGCTGTAGAATGAGTTCTGTTGCACTCAGAGACATAATTCCAATGGTTATAGAAACTAGAGAGTGTTTTCTATCCAATAATAATAATAATATGCATATTGTACGAGCAAGAATTGAGTACTAGGCAGTTTAATTTGGAGACCAATTTTCGCTAAGTCGAAACAGCACCCCCTATATCCCAAAGAAGTTAACCTGTTGAGGATGGGGGCGCTGTTGTGACTATTTATGCTAATCGTGTAATTTTTGAAACGGCTTCCCACAAAATCCTTGATCGTACAATATGCATATTAATATTATTATTGGATAGAAAACAGTCTATAGTTTCTATAGGAGTTGAAATTTTGTCTCTAAGTGGAACAGAGCCCATTCTACAGCAATTTCCCTGACATGGAGTCAGATTTCAGAAATTTTGGCCCCTGATCTGGAGTCAGTTAAAAGGGCACTGTTATTGCTATGAGTATACGGACACTGCTTACGTCTTCCCCTGGATGCCTTTACGTGATGACGATTTGAATGGGGTCGATTGCACGTTCACAGGCACTACAAATTAAAAAACCCTGAGGCTAGTCACTCTTTTGGAGCTGCGTCATGCGCCTAGAGGACACCGACCCGCACCTGTTCCAAGCATTAGTGGAGGGAGTAATATTACTCGGGTCATGTTTCTACTCGTTATGGGAGTTAAAAACATCATAAGGTAGTTAATTTAAAGCGTTTTATAGCAATTTATATCCGTTTAGTGCGATTTTGGGACATTTATTTCTGAAACGCTGTGAATTGCTGGGCACGCTTCCAGTTCATCCCGAACGCAGTTGGCATTTCCACATGGCAAGAGGACAGCTTTCCACCAAAAGACGATTACTCCCAAGAAAGGATCCTTTGCCCAAGATACTGATGGAAGAACAGCTCAAAGTAGGACATTTTTATTATGATAAATCGTGTTTCTGTCGAAAAATGTTAGTGGCTTAGGACGCCATGTTTTTTGACGTAGCTTCGCTTGGCGCAAACTGTATTGAAAAGTAAGGATAAATAAAAAAATGTAATTCCGCGATTGTATTAAGAATTAAATTGTCTATCAATCCCTGTCCACCCTATATTTTTTAGTCACGTTTATGAGTATTTATGTATAAGAGTAGATCACTGTCTAAGTGGCGCACGGACATTTTCTCACCAGCTTGGCTACATTTCACATTGTCTAACCATGATTTTGGTGGCTAAATATAAACATTTTCGATCAAACTCTATATGGATTGTGTAATATGATGTTACAGGAGAGTCATCTGAAGAATTCTGGAGAAGGTTAGTGAAAAAATTAATATATTTTGGCGATGTTGACTTTCATCGCTCACTTTGGCTAGAATCAATGCTGGGCTGCTATGTGCTATGTGCTATGCTAATATAACGATTTATTGTGTTTTCGCTGTAAGACACTTAGAAAATCTGAAATATTGTCTGTATTCACAGGATCTGTGTCTTTCGATTAGTGTATGCTGTGTATTTTTACGAAATGTTTTATGATTAGTAAGTAGGTAAACACGTTGCTCTAAGTAGTTTTTCTAGTCCATTTGTGACGGTGGGTGCAATTGTAACCTATGCCATCTACCTGAAATATGCACTTTTTTCTATCAAAACCTATCCCATACCATAAATATGTTATCAGACTGTCATCTGATGAGTTTTTTTCTTGGTTAGGGGCTATAAATATCTTAGTTTAGCCGAATTGGTGATAGCTACTGGTGTTGGTGGACAAATAAAAGATGGTGGATTATGCTAATGTGTTTTTAGGTAATAGATGTACATCTTTACATATTGTGTCTTCCCTGTAAAACATTTTAAAAATCGGACATGTTGGCTGGATTCACAAGATCTGTGTCTTTCATTAGCTGTATTGGACTTTAATGTGTGAAAGTTAAATATTTTAAAAAATATATTTTTTTTGAATTTCGCGGCTCTGCCTTTTCAGTGGGGGTGGGGGGGGGAGTGCCGCTAGCGGCACCCTCATCCTAGACAGGTTAAGACTTAGAGTATTGTATATCCTTTTTACCGTGAAGACTTCTGGTATGTACCATTTGATAATTATATTCTTCTTGCATAACTGTAATAAATCCGATTACTTTGAAATTGATATGAACGGTAGTCCTCGTATTCCTCAGTAATATTCCTTGAATTACTAACGGGTAAGTGTTATTCATACTACACATAGAATATATGCTCGGCCTCTAATTGCATCTCTGAGGTTAAAACTTCTTTGGGATCGGTGTCCCGTCAATCATGTTCGGACAAGAATTCCAAGATATCAGCCTCTTAATAATTACATAACGGTTACCTTCGACACATGTAACTTATGATGTTCCGAGTGGGGACACAAGGCTTGCTACCTTGACTAGAACCATTGGATACACTAAGTGGCCTGTAGCATTTATGCCTGGGTATTTGTTGTGTATTCACAGAGATGGGAACCGCTGATGTATTTTGAGTGAGAGCTCACACCTACGGTAGGCTACAGGTGATGGACAAATGCCAATAAAAACAAAAAGGAAATTTAACAAGGCTTCAGACCTCAAGAGTCCACCCATGCAAGAATGATGGAGTAGAGAGAGGCCGTGCCCCATTATGTCTCTGGTAAGAAGTAGTGTACTACATAGGGAATAGGGTGCCATTTGGGATGTAGGAATAGATCAAACACACGGTAAAAGGTGCTAAAATATCACACACAGCAGCTACCAAGCCACGCCATCAGAACCATTCACCAATATGGTGATTCCACGCCAGCAGAACCATTCACCAAAAGGGCGAATCCACGCCAGCAGAACCATTCACCAATAGGGAGATTCCTCACCAGCAGATCCATTAACCAATAGGGAGATTCCACGCCAGCAGATCCATTAACCAAAGGGCGATTCCTCACCAGCAGAACCATTAACCAATAGGGAGATTCCTCACTAGCAGATCCATTAACCAATAGGGAGATTCCACGCCAGCAGATCCATTAACCAATAGGGAGATTCCTCACCAGCAGATCCATTAACCAATAGGGCGATTCCTCACCAGCAGATCCATTAACCAATAGGGAGATTCCACGCCAGCAGATCCATTAACCAATAGGGCGATTCCTCACCAGCAGATCCATTAACCAATAGGGCGATTCCTCACCAGCAGATCCATTAACCAATATGGCGATTCCTCACCAGCAGATCTATTAACCAATAGGGCGATTCCTCACCAGCAGAACCATTAACCAATAGGGAGATTCCTCACCAGCAGATCCATTAACCAATAGGGAGATTCCTCACCAGCAAATCCATTAACCAATAGGGTGATTCCTCACCAGCAGATCCATTAACCAATAGGGTGATTCCACGCCAGCAGATCCATTAACCAATAGGGAGATTCCTCACCAGCAGATCCATTAACCAATAGGGTGATTCCTCACCAGCAGATCCATTAACCAATAGGGAGATTCCTCACCAGCAGATCCATTAACCAATAGGGCGATTCCTCACCAGCGCAGTCAGAACATTGAAGATAGCTCGCATTGTTCTGTCAATTTTGACACATTTGGGAGGAAGGATGTTTGACATGTGTGTGTGTGTGTCTGTGTGTGTCTGTGTGTGTATGTGTGTGTGTGTGTGTGTGTGTGTGTGTGTGTGTGTGTGTGTGTGTGTGTGTGTGTGTGTGTGTGTGTGTGTGTGTGTGTGTGTGTGTGTGTGTGTGTGCGTGCGTGCGTGCGTGCGTGCGTGCGTGTGATATATCGACCAGACGTTTTGTGTCGGTAAAAAATGTTGTCGCCCGGGGTGCTGTGTATTACTGCGCTGGAGAGATGTCCAACACAATGAATATTGTATGAAGAACACACTCAAACACACATACATACAGATGTAGCAAGACATGGCAGCTTCTAGCTTCTAAGCAACTTTTCAGGATTTCGTTTTTTGTGTGTTATCTCTTACATTATCAAATCAAATCAAATGTTATTTGTCACATACACATGGTTAGCAGATGTTTAATGCGAGAGTAGCAAAATGCTTGAGCTTCTAGTTCCGACCATGCAGTAATATCTAACAAGTAATCTAACAATTTCACAACAACTACCTTATACACACAAGTGTAAAGGAATTAATAAAAATATGTACATATAAATATATGAATGAGCGATGGCCGAACGGCATAGGCAAGATGCAGTAGATGGTATAGAGTACAGTATATACATATGAGATGAGTAATGTAGGGTATGCAACATTATATAAAGTGCATTGTTTAAGTGACTAGTGATACATTTATTACATACATTTTTCAATTATTAAAGTGGCTAGAGTTGAGTCAGTATGTTGGCAGCAGCCACTCAATGTTAGTTCGATGGACCTTTACTGACCTCGCCTTCTGGATGATAGCGGGGTGAACAGGCAGTGGCTCGGGTGGTTGTTGTCCTTGATGATCTTTTTGGCCTTCCTGTGACATCAGGTGGTGTAGGTGTCCTGGAGGGCAGGTAGTTTGCCCCCGGTGATGCGTTGTGCAGACCTCACTACCCTCTGGAGAGCCTTACGGTTGTGGGCGGAGCAGTTCCCGTACCAGGCGGTGATACAGCCCGACAGGATGCTCTCGATTGTGCATCTGTAAAGGTTTGTGAGTGTTTTTGGTGACAAGCCGAATTTCTTCAGCCTCCTGAGGTTGAAGAGGCGCTGCTGCGCATTCTTCACAACGCTATCTGTGTGGGTGGACCAATTCAGTTTGTCCGTGATGTGTACACCGAGGAACTTAAAACTTCCCACCTGCTCCACTACTGTCCCGTCGATGTGGGTATGGGGGGTGCTCCCTCTGCTGTTTCCTGAAGTCCACAATCATCTCCTTTGTTTTGTAGACGTTGAGTGTGAGGTTATTTTCCTGACACCACACTCTGAGGGCCCTCACCTCCTCCCTGTAGGCCGTCTCGTCATTGTTGGTAATCAAGCCTACCTCCAAACTCGTCATTGTTGGTAATCAAGCCTACCTCCAAACTCGTCGTTGTTGGTAATCAAGCCTACCTCCAAACTCGTCATTGTTGGTAATCAAGCCTACCTCCAAACTCGTCATTGTTGGTAATCAAGCCTACCTCCAAACTCGTCATTGTTGGTAATCAAGCCTACCTCCAAACTCGTCATTGTTGGTAATCAAGCCTACCTCCAAACTCGTCATTGTTGGTAATCAAGCCTACCTCCAAACTCGTCATTGTTGGTAATCAAGCCTACCTCCAAACTCGTCATTGTTGGTAATCAAGCCTACCTCAACTCGTCGTTGTTGGTAATCAAGCCTACCTCCAAACTCGTCATTGTTGGTAATCAAGCCTACCTCCAAACTCGTCATTGTTGGTAATCAAGCCTACCTCCAAACTCGTCATTGTTGGTAATCAAGCCTACCTCCAAACTCGTCATTGTTGGTAATCAAGCCTACCTCCAAACTCGTCATTGTTGGTAATCAAGCCTACCTCCAAACTCGTCATTGTTGGTAATCAAGCCTACCTCCAAACTCGTCATTGTTGGTAATCAAGCCTACCTCCAAACTCGTCATTGTTGGTAATCAAGCCTACCTCCAAACTCGTCATTGTTGGTAATCAAGCCTACCTCCAAACTCGTCATTGTTGGTAATCAAGCGTACCTCCAAACTCGTCATTGTTGGTAATCAAGCCTACCTCCAAACTCGTCATTGTTGGTAATCAAGCCTACCTCCAAACTCGTCATTGTTGGTAATCAAGCCTACCTCCAAACTCGTCATTGTTGGTAATCAAGCCTACCTCCAAACTCGTCGTTGTTGGTAATCAAGCCTACCTCCAAACTCGTCATTGTTGGTAATCAAGCCTACCTCCAAACTCGTCATTGTTGGTAATCAAGCCTACCTCCAAACTCGTCATTGTTGGTAATCAAGCCTACCTCCAAACTCGTCATTGTTGGTAATCAAGCCTACCTCCAAACTCGTCATTGTTGGTAATCAAGCCTACCTCCAAACTCGTCATTGTTGGTAATCAAGCCTACCTCCAAACTCGTCATTGTTGGTAATCAAGCCTACCTCCAAACTCGTCATTGTTGGTAATCAAGCCTACCTCCAAACTCGTCATTGTTGGTAATCAAGCCTACCTCCAAACTCGTCGTTGTTGGTAATCAAGCCTACCTCCAAACTCGTCATTGTTGGTAATCAAGCCTACCTCCAAACTCGTCATTGTTGGTAATCAAGCCTACCTCCAAACTCGTCATTGTTGGTAATCAAGCCTACCTCCAAACTCGTCGTTGTTGGTAATCAAGCCTAACTCCAAACTCGTCATTGTTGGTAATCAAGCCTACCTCCAAACTCGTCGTTGTTGGTAATCAAGCCTACCTCCAAACTCGTCATTGTTGGTAATCAAGCCTACCTCCAAACTCGTCATTGTTGGTAATCAAGCCTACCTCCAAACTCGTCATTACGCTCGAGACGAAACTAGATCCAGGGTATGATTGTGGCAATGTGTAGGTCACGAGACATGTTGGACAGAACGATGATGGCTCCGAAAGGCTTTTTGGATTGGGTCAAAAATGTGAATATTACCTGCCACGACTACGAGGTCCGTTAGGAATTCAGGGAACTCAGTGAGGAACGCTGTATATGGCTCAGGAAGCCTGTACACAGTAGCTATTAAAAGTGGTGATTGAGTAGGCTGCATAGATTGTATGACTAGATCCTCAAAAGACAGAAAATACAGTAATTTTCTTTCATAAATTGAAATTTGCTGCAATAAATGTAAGCAACACCTCTGAAGCTGGGCTTTCTATCGGTTGAATGAGCGACACTGGTTGAGCATAGCTAAAGCATTTCTTTCCAGAAGCCGTGAGAAAATTGTCTGGTCGCGGTGGATTAACAGTATTACCAGTACTTACCATTGGCACAGACACTGTTTTCCATAATTTCCTACACTTAAATTGCCTAACGATTGTTTCTGAAGCTGGGCTTGCAACTAGGCTATCCTCACTGTTAGGCAGTGATATAGTTCCCCTGTATATTATCAGAACAGCGACTGCAGTTCGAAGGCATAACATTACTTAGATTATTCTGCTGGTGGAGGTCCTGATAAAGCATCCGGGGTGAAAAAAAAGGAATTAAAAAAAAGACGAGTGAGAACTTTACCAACGAGAGAGACGTTGGTAAATTTGTTAAAAAATACAGAATTTGATTAAAATTGTTATTAAAAGTAAAACGTGAAAAAAGTTTGGCAGGTAGCCGAGTAGGAACAAATAGTACATCAGCACGGAGACAACGAGGAAGTGACATCAAGAACTGCACAAGCTTGTTTGTGGGGGACAAAGTTGGTGTTGCATTTCCTAATGAAGCCGGTGAGGGAGGTGGTTAGCTTGTCGAGTCCCGGGAACATATTTCAGTCAGCGCTAGCAAAGCAATCTTGTAACAGTAGCCTGCGAAACGGAAGACCATTACTCAACGGAGCACGTCATCGGTACTTCCCGTTTGAACTTCTGCTTGTAAACAGGAAGCAGGAGTATAGAGTTATAATCTAAATTTGCTGAAGTGGGGATGAGGGAAGGCCTGGTTTTACCTGCTTGTGGGTAGAGAAACAGTGGTCTAGGACATTATCGCCCATAGTGGCGAAGGATACATGTTGATGGAAGTTTGGCATTACATGTAACGTGGACTTAAAATCATCGGCGACGAAGAAATCAGCCTCCGGGAGCATGGTTTCCTGCTTGTTTATTGCCTCGCACACTTTCTTAAGTGCTAGTTTGTTTTTTTTATTTTCCCGAGGTGGACTATATACTGCAGTCACGATAACAGATGAAAACTCTCTCGGGAGGTAGAAGTGGTATGTTGGTATGCTTGGTATGAGGCAGACTCCGACTGAGTGACAGGCTCTTTGCTGAATGCTAATGTTGACATCTAACCGGGGCTGTAGGGGTGGGAGATTGGTCAAGGGACGTGACATCTCCATCAATCACAGCAAGCATTGCATCACACCAAGGGATTCCTGCAGTTTACTACATAATCGTATAATGGATTGTTTATGTTTATTTAATAAGACTTTGTCAGTGAAACATTTTCTTTTAAAATACAGGATAGAGCAAGTGATGTGTGTTTAAAAATAAAATAAAAATCATAACAGAATGAAAGTATTTTGTATTTTATTTTAATGGACCATCGAAAGGTCCGGGACTGGACCAAAAAAATCAGGGACTGAAGCTCAGGCCTATTGACACAAATGTCCACAACAGAAACACACACACACCGCAAACTACTTTCAAAGTCAGTACTACAAATTAAACACCATGGAAATGTCAAATCAATGTGTTCTGGAGAGCAGCTCTTGTTTTGCAAGAATGAAACGGTGTCGTTGAAATAGAAAACGCACAGGTTTAGAGGACAATCAAATAAATAATCGAACCTATCATAAAAAGCAATTACAGCTAGTCTGTCCTCTCCAAACGGAACAGGCACCATCAACGCTCGTGTCGTGTGTGTGTGTATTATTCTGTGTGTGTTTGTTTATGTGTGTGTGTGTGTGTGTATTATTCTGTGTGTGTTTGTGTGTGTGTGTGTGTGTGTGTGTGCGTGTGTGTGTATTATTCTGTGTGTATTATTCTGTGTGTGTGTGTGTGTGTGTGTGTGTGTGTGTGTGTGTATTATTCTGTGTGTGTTTGTTTATGTGTGTGTGTGTGTATTATTCTGTGTGTGTTTGTTTATGTGTGTGTGTGTGTATTATTCTGTGTGTGTTTGTTTATGTGTGTGTGTGTGTGTTATTCTGTGTGTGTTTGTTTATGTGTGTGTGTGTGTATTATTCTGTGTGTGTTTGTTTATGTGTGTGTGTGTGTATTATTCTGTGTGTGTTTGTTTATGTGTGTGTGTGTGTATTATTCTGTGTGTGTTTGTTTATGTGTGTGTGTGTGTATTATTCTGTGTGTGTTTGTTTATGTGTGTGTGTGTGTATTATTCTGTGTGTGTTTGTTTATGTGTGTGTGTGTGTATTATTCTGTGTGTGTTTGTTTATGTGTGTGTGTGTGTATTATTCTGTGTGTGTTTGTTTATGTGTGTGTCGGAAGGTGGGCACAACGTTGTTCCCTGATAAATTGACTTGGCAGAAGAGCTGCAGCAAAACAACTTGATATTTGCTTTCCTGTGGAGAGAAGAATGATGACACAAACACACACACACACACACATTCATCCATCCACTCCATCCAGCCAGCTGTCCATCCATCCACTCCATCCAGCCAGCTATCCATCCATCCACTCCATCTAGCCAGCCAACCAGCCAGCCAGCCAACCAGCCAGCCAGCCAACCAGCCAGCCAGCCAACCAGCCAACAAGCTATCCATCCATTCATCCATCCATCCACTACATCCATCAATTCATCCATCCACTACATCCATCCATCCATCCACTACATCCATCCATCCATCAATCCACTACATCCATCCATCCATCCATCCATCCACTACATCCATCCATACACTACATCCATCCATCCACTACATCCATCAATCCATCCATTACATCCATCCATCCACTACATTCTTCCATCCATCCATTACATCCATCCATACACTACATCCATCCATCCATCCACTACATCCATCCATCCATCCACTACATTCTTCCATCCATCCACTACATCCATCTATCCATCCACTACATCCATCCATCCATCCACTACATCCATCTATCAACTACATCCATCCATCCACTACATCCATCCATCCATCCACTACATTCTTCCATCCATCCACTACATCCATCCATCCATCCACTACATCCATCCATCCATCCACTACATCCATCTATCAACTACATCCATCCATCCACTACATCCATCCATCCATCTATCAACTACATCCATCCATCCATCCATCCATCCATCAACTACATCCATCCATCCATCAACTACATCCATCCATCCACTACATCCATCCATCCATCCATCCATCCATCAACTACATCCATCCATCCATCCACTACATTCATCCATCCATCCATCCATCCATCCATCCATCAACTACATCCATCCATCCATCCATCCATCCATCCATCAACTACATCCATCCATCCATCCATCCATACATCCATCCATCCATCCATCCATCCACTACATCCATCCATCCATCCACTACATTCATCCATCCATCTATCAACTACATCCATCCATCCACTACATCCATCCATCCATCCATCCATCTATCAACTACATCCATCCATCCACTACATCCATCCATCCATCCACTACATCCATCCATCCACTACATCCATCCATCCATCCATCCATCCATCAACTACATCCATCCATCCATCCATCAACTACATCCATCCATCCACTACATCCATCCATCCATCCATCCATCCATCTATCAACTACATCCATCCATCCATCCATCCATCTATCAACTACATCCATCCATCCATCTATCAACTACATCCATCCATCCACTACATCCATCCATCCACTACATCCATCCATCCATCCACTACATCCATCCATCCATCAACTACATCCATCCATCCATCCATCAACTACATCCATCCATCCATTTATCCACTACATCCATCCATCCATCTATCAACTACATCCATCCATCCATCCATCCACTACATCCATCCATCCATCCACTACATCCATCCATCCATCCATCTACTACATCCATCCATCCATCCATCCATCCATCCATCCACTACATCCATCCATCCACTACATCCATCCATCCATCCATCCATCAACTACATCCATCCATCCATCTATCAACTACATCCATCCATCCATCCATCCATCCATCCACTACATCCATCCATCCATCCTTCCATCCATCCACTACATACATCCATCCATCCATCCATCCATCAACTACATCCATCCATCCATCCATCCATCCATCCACTACATCCATCCATCCATCCATCCTCTACATCATCCATCCATCCATCCTCTACATCATCCATCCATCCACTACATCATTCATCCATCCATCCACCACATCCATCCATCCATCAACTACATCATCCATCCATCCACTACATCATCCATTCAATACATATATTCATCCACCCACTAATTCCATCCATCCATCCATCCACTGCATCAATCCATTAATCCATCAACTACATCATCCATCCACTACATCCATCCATCCACAACATCCATCCATCCGCTACATCCATCCATCCATCCATCCATCCATCCATCTATCCACTACATCCATCCATCCATCAACTACATCCATCCATCCATCCATCCATCCATCAACTACATCCATCCATCCATCCATCCATCTATCAACTACATCCATCCATCCATCTATCAACTACATCCATCCATCCACTACATCCATCCATCCACTACATCCATCCATCCATCCACTACATCCATCCATCCATCCACTACATCCATCCATCCATCCATCAACTACATCCATCCATCCACTACATCCATCCATCCACTTCATCCATCCATCATCCATCAACTACATCCATCCATCCACTACATCCATCCATCCACTACATCCATCCATCATCCATCCACTACATCCATCCATCCACTACATCCATCCATCATCCATCAACTACATCCATCTATCCACTACATCCATCCATCCATCCATCAACTACATCCATCCACTACATTCTTCCATCCATCCATCCATCCATCCATCCATCTATCAACTACATCCATCCATCCATCCACTACATCCATCCATCCATCAACTACATCCATCCATCCATCCATCCATCCACTACATCCATCCATCCATCCACTACATCATTCATCCATCCATCCACCACATCCATCCATCCATCCATCAACTACATCATCCATCCATCCACTACATCATTCATCCATCCATCCTCTACATCCATCCATCCATCCATCCACTACATCATTCATCCATCCATCCACTACATCATTCATCCATCAATCCACCACGTCCATCCACTACATTCTTCCATCCATCCACGACATCCATTCATCCATCCATCCATCGACTACATCCATCCATCCACTAATTCCATCCATCCATCCACTGCATCAATCCATTAATCCATCGACTACATCCATCCATCCACTACATCCATCCATCCATCCGCTACATTCTTCCATCCATCCACTACATTCATCCATCCATCCACTACATTTTTCCATCCATCCACTACATCCATCCATCCATCCATCCATCGACTACATCCATCCATCCATCCACTGCATCAATCCATTAATCCATCCACTACATCCATCCATCCACAACATCCATCCATCCACTACATCCATCCATCTATCCACTACATCCATCCATCCATCCACTACATCCATCCATTAATCCATCAACTACACCATCCATCCACTACATCATCCATCCACTACATCCATCCATCCACAACATCCATCCATCCACTACATCCATCCATCTATCCACTACATCCATCCATCCATCCACTACATCCATCTATCTATCCACTACATCCATCCATCTATCCACTACATCCATCCATCCATCAACTACATCATCCATCCATACATCCATCCATCCACTACATCCATCCATCCATCCATCCATCCATCCATCCATCCATCCACTACATCCATCCATCTATCCACTACATCCATCCATCTATCCACTACATCCATCCATCCATCCACTACATCCATCCACTACATCCATCCACTACATCCTTCCATCCATCCACTAATTCCATCCATCCACTACATCATTCATCCATCCATCCGGGAAGTGGGGGATAAAACATTGACTTAGGTCCTATACCAAGATAATCATTCGATTTTAGTGTCAATAACATGTAAGCCGAGAAAGATTCTTGAATGTACGTAACCACCGGTGAAGACTAGTGGTGAAATATCTGACTTCCTCTGTTGTACAGAGGAATGTATCCAGGGCCTGTGGCAATCATCACATCAGCTTCCTTTCAGCTGACATAAAATGACAATAATCTAACGGCATAAATCCTCAGATGAAGTAAATCTCTTGCATCTCTTATGATGACTATTCCAATACCTTTAACCACACAGCTATTTATCTCCGCCCTTTCTAGATGATAATCAGAACCTCGAATATGCCCGCCCCCTTACGCTAACACTTGGTCCCCCAAGCATACATATCGCTACGTTTCCCTTGGTAACCAACACGTGGTGTTGCCGTTGTGACCTCTGTGGTTGTCGGGGGTGAGAACAGCGAGAGGTGTATGTCTTCCTCTTGTCCTGGTGTCTCTTATTAAAGCTGCACTATGCAGGAAAACACTCTACCATTTCCTGGTTGCATTTTTTTTTTTTAATAGTTCACCTAATTTCAGTTTATGTCACAAAACAAGGAAGTTATAGTTTAGAGAGTCCTTGTTCCATCTAAACCGTTGTGAAATATAATATCCATAACCCCAAAAACATTTTGTATTTTCAGATGTTTTGAAACTGGTGTACAAAACCGAAAGTAAAAGACGCAAAAAAACAAAACTTCTAAATGTTTCAACTTCATATTCATAATCTCCAGTACCACCCCAACATCAACATTTGTGAAAATGCCGTGTTTCTGTTTGTAGTAAAATAATATAGAGGAAGATAAAGTGTTTCCAATTACATCATCAACCAATTAGTAGGAAATTAGTAGAAAATGCCTACTTATATATTGGTAAAAATCACAGGGCGCACACTGATGATGTCATTGGAAACACTTCTAACTCCTGTATTATTTTACTACGAACATAGAAACACGGCATTTTTACATATGTTGATGATGGCGTCGTACTGGAGATGATGAATGTGAAGTAGAAGATTTTAGAAACGTCCCTTTATTAAGAACGGGAACATTAGAAATATTAGAACATAGAAAATAGAACAGATATACCGCTTCTTAGACTTGCTTTCAAAGAGAACAACAGATCTATAACTCACATTTCTATGTGAATTTGGTCGGCTCATCCAAAAAAAGTCACTAATTGCAACTTTAATGTATTATAAATGACCAGATGAGATGTGGAATAAGGAACACCAAAACATAATCTGTGCATAACAACGAGATCAGAAGGAAAGTGACTTTGAGAGTCAGTATGAGCTCTGTATTGCCTTCAGATACTAGGCT
This sequence comes from Salvelinus fontinalis, assembly GCF_029448725.1. Taxonomy (NCBI): domain Eukaryota; kingdom Metazoa; phylum Chordata; class Actinopteri; order Salmoniformes; family Salmonidae; genus Salvelinus; species Salvelinus fontinalis. Next base: position 6,236,349 of record NC_074695.1, on the reverse strand, counting down.
GCTTCCTTAATGACATCCTATTCACTATGCACCCCTATGGGCCCTAGTGAAATGTAACGCACTAAGTGGGGTGCTATTTGGATTGAAGCCAATGTTTTCTATCAGACTACTAATCATGTTATCAATACATTATAGACAAGACAAGAACGAGCCGATACAATCATTTATTAAACGTTTCAACAGCTAGGCTGTCCTCATAAGGCTGTCCTCATAAGGCTTTTTATCTCCATATCAATATATTTGTCACGTTCGTTCTCCTCCTCGTCTGAGGAGGAGCATGGATCGGTCTAAAACGCAGAGTGATATGAATACATCTTCTTTTATTAGAGACGAAGACGAAACGAACACTATACAAACTAATACAAAAACAATAAACCACAAACGTGAAGCTACAAACGAAAGTGCACACACAAGCTACTAACGTTCAACATAGACAATTACCCACGAAAGCCTACTGCCTATGGCTGCCTTAAATATGGCTCCCAATCAGAGACAATGAATGACAGCTGTCTCTGATTGAGAACCATTCAGGCAACCATAGACTTGTCTAGACAACTATACTAAACCCAACCCCATACATTCAACAAAACCCCCTATACAATACAATCACCCAAGACGAGACAAATACATACAAAACATCCCCCCTGTCACACCCTGACCTAACCAAAATATTACAGAAACAAAGAATACTAAGGCCAGGGTGTGACAATATTGATATCATATCAATATTACGACAATGTAGTATTGGATGGGTTGAATTTAGCAAAACTGCAGTATATCGGGGCAAAAAAATAAATAAATCTAATGGTAACTTGGATAACGTGAGGCACGCGCACACACACACGCACGCACAGACATGCACACACACACAGACATGCACACAAACACACACACACACACACACACAGAGATGCACACACACACACACACGCACAGACACACACACACACACGCACAGACATGCACAGACACACACACACACACACAGAGACATGCACACACACACACAGAGATGCATAAAAAACTCTCCCCCACCCTCCATTTGGCAAATCTGACCATAATTATTTCCTCCTGATTCCTGCTTACACAAGCTAATACTAAAGCAGGAAGTACCAGTGACTCCCTCAATATGGAAGTGGTCAGATGACGCGGATGCTACGCTACAGGACTGTTTTGCTAGCACAGACTGAAATATGTTCCCGGGATTTATGCAATGGCATTGGGTACGCCACCAAAACTCCGCCCCTGTGCTTTCTTCTCGAAGAAGCTCAGCCCAGCGGAGTGTAACTATGGCGCTACCAGGCAAGGGACCGGGAGATGTTGGTTAAAGTGGTTGAAGGCGTGGAGACATTGGCTTGAGAGGGCATGATCCTTTTCCCCTTCAGTAGACTGAAAATATTTGGCATGGGCCCCAGATCCTCAAAAAGTTCTGCAGCTGCACCATCGAGAGCATCCTGACCGGTTGCATCACCGCCTGGTACGCCAACAAGTCGCTACAGAGGGTAGTGCGTACGGCCCAGTACATCACTGGGGCCAAGCTTCCTGCAATCCAGGACCTATTTAATAAGCGGTGTCAGAGGAAAGCCCATAAAATTGTCAGAGACTCCAGTCACCAAAGTCGAAGATTGTTTTCTCTGCAACCGAAAGGCAAGCGGTACCGGAGCACCAAGTCTAGGACCAAAAGGCTCCTTAACAGCTTCTACCCCCAAGCCATAAGACTGCTGAACAATTAATCAAATGGCCACCTGGACTATTTACATACATATACACACTGTTTATTATCTATGCATAGTCACTTTACCCCTACCTACATGTACACTGCTGCTACTCTCTGTTTATTATCTATACATAGTCATTTTACCCCTACCTACATGTACACTGCTACTCTGTTTATTATCTATACATAGTCACCTCACCCCTACCTACATGTACACTGCTGCTACTCTCTGTTTATTATCTATACATAGTCACTTCACCCCTACCTACATGTACACTGCTGCTACTCTCTGTTTATTATCTATACATAGTCACTTTACCCCTACCTACATGTACACTGCTGCTACTCTCTGTTTATTATCTATACATAGTCACTTTACCCCTACCTACATGTACACTGCTGCTACTCTCTGTTTATTATCTATACATAGTCACTTCACCCCTACCTACATGTACACTGCTGCTACTCTCTGTTTATTATCTATACATAGTCACTTTACCCCTACCTACATGTACACTGCTGCTACTCTCTGTTTATTATCTATACATAGTCACTTTACCCCTACCTACATGTACACTGCTGCTACTCTCTGTTTATTATCTATGCATAGTCACTTTACCCCTACCTACATGTACACTGCTGTTACTCTCTGTTTATTATCTATGCATAGTCACTTCACCCCTACCTACATGTACACTGCTGTTACTCTCTGTTTATTATCTATACATAGTCACTTTACCCCTACCTACATGTACACTGCTGCTACTCTCTGTTTATTATCTATGCATAGTCACTTTACCCCTACCTACATGTACACTGCTGCTACTCTCTGTTTATTATCTATACATAGTCACCTCACCCCTACCTACATGTACACTGCTGCTACTCTCTGTTTATTATCTATGCATAGTCACTTCACCCCTACCTACATGTACACTGCTGTTACTCTCTGTTTATTATCTATACATAGTCACTTCACCCCTACCTACATGTACACTGCTGCTACTCTCTGTTTATTATCTATACATAGTCACTTTACCCCTACCTACATGTACACTGCTACTCTCTGTTTATTATCTATACATAGTCACTTTACCCCTACCTACATGTACACTGCTGCTACTCTCTGTTTATTATCTATACATAGTCACTTTACCCCTACCTACATGTACACTGCTGCTACTCTCTGTTTATTATCTATACATAGTCACTTTACCCCTACCTACATGTACACTGCTGCTACTCTCTGTTTATTATCTATACATAGTCACTTTACCCCTACCTACATGTACACTGCTGCTACTCTCTGTTTATTATCTATACATAGTCACTTTACCCCTACCTACATGTACACTGCTGCTACTCTCTGTTTATTATCTATACATAGTCACTTTACCCCTACCTACATGTACACTGCTGCTACTCTCTGTTTATTATCTATACATAGTCACTTTACCCCTACCTACATGTACACTGCTGCTACTCTCTGTTTATTATCTATACATAGTCACTTTACCCCTACCTACATGTACACTGCTGCTACTCTCTGTTTATTATCTATACATAGTCACTTTACCCCTACCTACATGTACACTGCTGCTACTCTCTGTTTATTATCTATACATAGTCACTTTACCCCTACCTACATGTACACTGCTGCTACTCTCTGTTTATTATCTATACATAGTCACTTTACCCCTACCTACATGTACACTGCTGCTACTCTCTGTTTATTATCTATACATAGTCACTTTACCCCTACCTACATGTACACTGCTACTCTGTTTATTATCTATACATAGTCACTTTACCCCTACCTACATGTACACTGCTGCTACTCTCTGTTTATTATCTATGCATAGTCACTTCACCCCTACCTACATGTACACTGCTGTTACTCTCTGTTTATTATCTATACATAGTCACTTCACCCCTACCTACATGTACACTGCTGTTACTCTCTGTTTATTATCTATACATAGTCACTTCACCCCTACCTACATGTACACTGCTGCTACTCTCTGTTTATTATCTATGCATAGTCACTTCACCCCTACCTACATGTACACTGCTGTTACTCTCTGTTTATTATCTATGCATAGTCACTTCACCCCTACCTACATGTACACTGCTGCTACTCTCTGTTTATTATCTATGCATAGTCACTTCACCCCTACCTACATGTACAAATGACCTCTAACCTGTACCCCCGCATACTGACCAGTACACCCTGTAATTGCCTCGTTATTGTTGAGGGTGAGGAAGAGGAGCAGGGAGAGGAGGAGGAGCAGGGGGAGGAGATGGAGGAGGGAAGGAGGGGGGGGGCTAAGAGGAGGGGGAGGAAGTGGGGGAGGAGATGGAGGAGGGAAGGAGGGGGAGGAGGAGGGGGATGAGGAGGAGCAGTGGGAGGAAGAGGAGGAGGAGAGGGAGGAGATGGAGGAGAGGAAGGAGGGGGCAAGGAGGAGGGGGAGGAGGTGGAGGAGGAGGAGGAGGAGGAGGAGGAGAAGGAGGGGGGCAATGAGGAGGATGAGGAGGTGGAGGAGGAGGAGGAGGAGATGGAGGAGGGGAAGGAGGGGGAGGAGGAGGGGGAGGAGATGGAGGGGGGAGGAGGAGGGGGAGGTGGGGGAGGAGGAGCAGTGGGAGGAGGAAGAGGGGGAGGTGGAGCAGGAGGTGGAGGAGCAGGGAGAGAAGGAGGGGAGAGGAGGAGGAGCAGAGGGAGGAGGAGGGGGAGGGGCTGCTGACGATCAACCTTCAATAACAACCGTCCAATGGAGCTGTTCTATATAGCATAGACTGTTACTGTGTTCTATATAGCATAGACTGTTACTGTGTTCTATATAGCATAGACTGTTACTGTGTTCTATATAGCAGAGACTGTTACTGTGGTGTATATAG